>NC_041388.1:152651671-152724362 GCF_002162155.2 Triticum dicoccoides
GAGGCAGCGGGGCGGAGGCGAGGCGGCGGCGCGGCGCAGGCGACGGATCGGGCGCTAGGGTTTTGGCCCGGGTGGGCTGGCTCGGGCCCCGGGCGGCGGCTTATAAGAGCTGCCCTGGGCGGAGTCCCGCTCGGGTACGGCCCGGAGTCGGTTCACGTTTTTTTTTTAAATAGTGACGCATAGAAAAACAAATAAAAGAAATACTAAACAGACTCCAAAAATCCCGAAATAAATTTTCCCCGGCTTCTAAAATCAAGCCGCACAGGGTGAACATTTATTTGGGGCCTAAATGCAATTTTGAAAAACCCGCATTTTTCCTAAATTCAAATAAAATAGCAAATAAACCAAATAAAATCTTATTTGATTTTTTTATTAAATCCTCAATATTTCTTTATTTTGGGAAAGTCATTTTATTCCCTCTCTCATATTTTTGTAACAGAAATTATTGAAGACAAAATAAATAAAATCAAATGATCCTATTTTCAAAATTTGAGACAACTCAAATATGAAAATAACGAAATCCCCAACTATCTCCGAGGTCCTTGAGTTGTGAAAAATTTCTAGGATCAACCAAAATGCAATAAATATGATATGCAATGATGATCTAGTGTATAACATTCCAAATTGAAAATTTGGGATGTTACAATACGACTTCAAGTTCAAATCCAGAAGGCGGCAAATCGAGTTACAGAAAAGGGGTTGAAAGAAAATGGCCGCGTCCGACACCTAGCTAGTCTTCTGGTCTTCTCACCAGTGTGGAGCCTAGTGCTTTCACTAGCCGTGAGCATAATCATTGGGGGACAGTGTCGACGGCCAGTGCAGAGCATGGTGCTTCCACTAGCACGTGGGCGGGAGCCCCCGAGGCCCGAGGGCGGCTCTTCGAAGACACCGGGGTGTGTAGAGCCCCACTCATTATTACGTGAGAGTGTCACGGGCGGAGACCTTCACATGCATGAGCCTTGATTAATATCACCAGACGAGGGCCCCGCCTTGCGTCACCCTCGACCACCGTTGGGGCATCCGGAAACCAAGACGATGCCAAGGGGTAAAGGGGACGCTAGCAGCACCCTCGGCGACCACGGGCCCTTTGCCGGGGGGAGGGCTCGCCGGCACCTCCCCGGCAGAGGACCTACCTCCGGGCGACGCCTGCCCCACGCGACATGAGGGAGGGCCTTGCTCCGGACCCCTTCCGTGCAGCCCCCAGTGCGCTGCCTCTGGCTGGAGTGGGGCTACCGCGCTAGGGTCGCCGTCCGCCGCTGCGGCCTGGTCCACCTATGACCCATGGTTAGCATAAGCCTGCTCTTGAGATATCAGTGGTACCCTACGGTTGTTGTCGTTGGCGGGTTCGGCGAGGCTCCTAGGTGACTCATGGAAGGCCTCAGCTTCCGGCATCTCTTCTTCCCATCCCGGCTCGAGGAACATGCAGGGGTCATCCTCTGACGTGTACTCTCGATCCACCATGTGGGGCACATAGGCTTCCTGAGCTGCCTCTCCGGAACCTCCGCTAAGACGCCTGTCGGTGTCAAAACCGGCAGATCTCGGGTAGGGGGTCTCAAACTGTGCGTCTAAGGTCGATGGCAACAGGAGACGGGGGACACAATGTTTTCCCAGGTTCGGGCCCTCTCGATGGAGGTAATACCCTACTTGCTGCTTGGTTGATCTTGATGAATATAAGCATTACAAGAGTTAATCTACCACGAGATCGTAATGGCTAAACCTTAGATGTCTACGTTGTATGATTGTGATTGCCTCTACGAACTAAACCCTCCGGTTTATATAGACATCGGAGGGGCCTAGGGTTGTACAGAGTCGGTTTACAGAGGAAGGAATCTTCATGTCCGAACGCCCAAGCTTGCCTTCCACGCAGTCCGGTCACAGGAGGAAGTCTTCTATCTCGTATCTTCATGGCCCATCAGTCCGGCCCACGTCACATAGTCCGGACGCCCGAGGACCCCTTAATCCAGGACTCCCTCAATAGCCCCTGAACCAGGCTTCAATGATGATGTGTCCAGTGCGGAGATTGTCTTCGGCATTGCAAGGCAGCTTCCTCCTCCGAATATTTCAACGTAGTCCTTGAACTCAAAGAACGTGCCCGGCTTTGCAAAACAAGCTCCGCAAAGAGTATAATATTTAATAAGTCCCATCTACTGACATCTTTTGTAGTGAGACGCGACGTCTCCACCCGGTCATTATTTCGAACCATTTTTTAGCCTCCCGATCCGTGTTTTGAGGTGTGGTTTCCATCGGCACGTCTTCTCGAAGCAGAGATCGTGTCCCCTTATCACAGGATCCTCATCAATATGGGCATGGGTAATCCAACCGTGTTGTTGGTGATTTCTTAGGAATGGGTGAACTTTAAGGCCCGTGAGGAGGTGTTCGATATTCTTCGCCTTTATAAAGGGGTACAGACCCGTCCTCCCCCCCCCTCCGCCTATATATTCCTCAACCTCCCCAACCTTAGGCTCCAGCACCCTGGATTTGATTTCTTCCACTGTTACCAGGCCCTCTAGTTATGTCGGGATCCATCTCCCAACGTAGGTGGGCAGCCTCCTCGCTCATAGAGGAGGATATCGCGAAGCTTCGGAAGGCGAGGTACCTGACTGCGGAAATCCCCCACAGGCTCCCTACTAAAGGGCAGGTCATCCCCATACCAAAATCTTGGCGAGAGGGTGGTATTTATCTCTCACTTCCTCCGCGGGCTAGGGTTCGCTCTTCATCCCTTCTTTCGCGGCCTCATGTTCTATTACGAGCTAGATTTTCACGACCTAGCTCCGGACTCTTTTCTCCACATCTCGGCGTTCGTCGCTGTGTGTGAAGCCTTTCTCCGCATCCCCCCACACTTCGGCCTATGGCTCAAGACCTTCAATGTAAAGACGAAGCTGGTTAATAGGGAGCAAGCGGAGTGCGACGGGGCTATGGTGAGCAAGCTTGCCAATACTAGCTGGCCAAAAGGCACCTTCACAGAAACCTCCGACTTATGGCAACAAGAGTGGTTCTATATCACTGAACCCCGCGACACCAAATGGGCAGCCGCACCTGTGTTCCGATCCTTCCCTCCATTACGGCTTGCATCATGGATAAATAAGGGGCTAGACTGGGGATTAGCTAATGAAGTACATACGCTACAAAGTTGTATCCAGAGTATCCTTGGAAGGGACGTTGGCCTTATTAACATGATCCAAGTGATGCTAGTCTGCCGGATCCTCCCGTGCCAGCGATGGCCTCTCCGTATGTGGGAGTTCAATCCATAAGGACCGTGGACCCTTCAGCAGTTCTTCGGCACAACACACGAAGGGATGTGGAAACTATTTTTTAAGACTCGAAAGCAGTGGTCGGACACGTCAGAGGACATCGGTCTCGACTGCAACCATCTGGATACCTCGGTAAACACCCAATTTCTGACCGCAACTTGGTTGATTATCCCATAGCGATGTACTGAGAGTTCTTTCTTTGACCAGGGCTGGATAAAGAAGGCAGAACGAATGAGGTGTTCAGCTCCACTTCCCGAAGACTCGGCAGATCCTGTGTTGATGAGGATGTTGGTCCCGGTGTCGTATCAAGTGCCAGCGCAAGAGGACAAGAAGAAATGCAAAGAGGCCGAAAGCGGCCTCCACTCTGCAGGTATACCGGACACTATGTCCGGGGAGACTGAAGCTCCCTATTTGAAAGACGAAGGGAAAGGAGAAGGTGATACCCCTTCTCCTCATGAGAGGAAAAGGACTGTATCTGAAGACTAGGAGGTGGAAGCACCCAAGAAAGGGAAGGTATCCCTACCATATGGTTCGGGTTCCGAAGTCGATGTCATCGCAAGGCACCTCTCTGGGGACAAGCCCCTTGCCGAGTCGTAAGTGAACAAGGATGCTCTAGTCATACCCCGTTCTTTATTTCGGGTTGCAAGGGTAAAATTTAAACTATATACTTGCAGTTCGGCCCATAGTCCACCCCGACAGTCCTCCTCATCGGGGGACTTATCTCCGGAGATGATGGAAAGCAAGACGCCTTCTCATGATTCCTCGCCACTTCAAGGTGTCCTCCCGGAGAATCTCCCCTAACCATCAAGCGGCATGGGGTACAATGAAAACAACGCCCGACGGTGGTACTTCAATCATCAAGGGTCCCGGGGGCGCAGCCCCTACGGGGGCCAGCAATGAAGGTGCGTACTATCTGGCCTACGGTCGAAGACGACTCTAGTGTCAAGCCGATGTACCCCTTTGAAGGGAATGCATGCTCCCGCAGCAGCCTCCAGGAATCTGGAGGTGCCAGATACTATGATGGGCACATTACACAGTGCGTCCATCTCAGAGGAACATCGTACCTTAATGGGTACGATAGTTGAAAGGGTTTTGTACGCGAGAAGCAAATTAAATGATGCTTTCGTGGGCCTGTTGAGAGGCTTCTAGGTATGCACAATAATAGCTTAACTATTTTTATATGCATAATCCGGCCGTGTATAGGTAGTAGCCCCTGAGACTCTGGTCGACCTTCATAGGGAAGCGATCAGAGGATCAAAAAGATGTGCTTAGGAAGTAACCTAATTAATTCAAACACAGGCTGTTGCGTCGATGGCGACCACCCAAGCTACGGAAGTTGGAGATCTAAAGCAGAAACTTGAGTTAGCGGATGAGGACATCACTCTTATTAACGGGCGACTCGACGAGGCACAAGGTATGTATTGGGGCAGCTTGTTTATGCATGTATACTAGTATGAGCATGAGGCTGAAAATCATATAATGTGACATGCATAACTATAGATAGTGCTCCCGCGGTTGAGACCCTTTGGGCTGAACTTGCCCGGGCCAAGGAGCAGGCCAGAGTGAGCGACACGGCTGCCAAGAAGGCAGCTGCGGATTTAAAGGCCGAGCAGGCCGTTCGGCGCCAGTGCCAGGAGAGAATATCTACTATGGAGCGGGAGCTGAAGGATGCCACTAACAGGTGCAAATCTCTCGAGGAGGATAACAAAGCCAAGGCAGCCAAACTCGACAAGGCCTTACCAGAGGCGAAAGAAGCGCGATCCGTATACAGAGCGGCTCGGGAGGAGATCCGGCAGGCTGGGGAGATAGCGGCTAGTAAGCCCTTTCTTTTACAGACTAAGTTCGGCGACCCAAAGTATGCTCTGCTTAACCAAATGTGGAGTTCCCAGATGCATTCTTGGATCTGTCTAGGAGTGCTTCCGACGCGGCGTAGTTCTTCCAAGCATAGGAAGGACATGCTGTGGAGAGGCTTTTCTGGTTGCAATTCAACGTGGCAAGGCGTCCGACATTGCTGAACGAACAGATGGCCTAATGGGCCGAGCTACACAAGATGTCCGGAGCTGCCATGAAGGACGTCATGGTTCGGCTATGGCCGGCCGAACCTGTCCAGAGCAGCTATATATTTCGGTTTGGTGGGGCGGCTTGTCGATGCAGTGTCGCATATTGACGCCGTCAAGTGGTCGATGTGCATAGAAGGTGCCCGGGTGGCCTTCTCCCATGTCAAGACATACTAGGAAAAGATGAAGGACACCGATGTTGCAACTAATGGTCCGCCTGGAGGCAAGGACCATTGCACGCCGGAGCATTATTTTAAGGACGTCCTCGAGGGCCCCCGCTTGATAGAGGGTCAATGCTCGAAGGATATTGTATTTGAATAAATGTACCAAAACTGTGAAAACAATATTATGATATGTTAAGGTTGTGTTATATACCTTTGCCATTATTTCCTCTTGTGCAGTCGTTTCTTATAATCTGAAAGTTTGCCAGTCGTCGGCTTCAGCCCCCTCGCGTAAAATGCGAGGGTGTTCGGAATAGCACATGATCACTCTTCACCCAACGTCTTGGTCCGGAATGGAGGTGTCGGTGCGGTGAACTAGGCAATTGGACTATATGGCTTTAACACCTTCACTTAGCCATAGGAGTTTTATGGCGGGTCTACTATGTAACCCCTGGTATGCACACAGTTATCCGAATACGGTTGTGTTACGTAGGTGACCAAAGAAAAAAATGGTCCTTCATGTAATAAGGAAGAAACCTCATTAAATTCTGAGAAGTCACCGAGTGGTTGACCAGCTCTCGCCGCATCATGACAGTCAGTTTTCGGCTTTCTCTACTAAGGTGTTTGACCGGGTGAACCGGAAACACAATCGTAGTAGTTCTCCCTTTACTACCCTAGCCGATAAGACGGAACATAGTGTAGCAAGCATAGGAGCCGGGTAACCCAACTATTGACCAAAGACATGATTCAGAGCTGATGCATATAATGCCAAACTCGTGATGCTGAAGTATGCTATAGAGCTGTTCGGACTTTTTCGGCAACCCATATGTTGTCGTATCAAGCCCCTGGCGATTTTGTGCGTAGGTGTCGAGGGCTGAGGAAAAGGCTCTGTACAGGTTTCAAATAGAGTTTTTGGTCTACAAAAAATCTTTTGGACCTCCTGTCGCACGTCTGCGCTGCATGTGCTTCGGCGAAAAGGCCTCCTTAAAGGGAGCAATCCCTAGTTATTTGTAGGGAAACTGGGCTCATAAAGAGTCCTTTCAGGTCCATAGGACGGACATGCATTGATTGACCTGTGGCAAAAAGATAAGAAAATAGTTAGGAAAAAGAGAAACGACTAAAGTCTGGACAAACCGCTTTGTAGGCCTGTCCATATTGTGCCTCCACCGATGACCAAGGTATTTTGAGCGCATAATTATGTATGTATGGTACAAACTCTGCGTGTACGTAAGGCGGATGACGGAGGCGGAGCTGCTAATCCAGCTCTAAAATTGCCCGGTCCTATGTAGCAGAGGCCGAGGGTTTAAGGACCGATGAGATATGCGGCTTGAGTAGGCCGCTTTGTACTTCGGTTGTGATTGCCAAGTGTGCCCCTCAGAGCGAAGGGAGCGTTCTGTGTTTCCGTTGACCATAATGGTGCTGCGTGGACCGGGCGTCTTAAGCTTTAGATAAGCGTAGTTTGGGACCATGTTGAAACGAGCGAAAGTGGTCCGCCTGAGCAGTGCATGGTAGCCAATGCGGAATGGGACAATATCGAAGATCAAGTCCTCGTGTCGGAATTTTTCTGGTGAACCAAAGACGACTTCCAATGAGATTGATCCTGTGTCGTGAGCTTCTACGCCGGATATTACTCCCTTGAAGGTAGTTGTGGTGGGCTTGATCCTTGAAGGGTCAATGCCCATTTTGCAGACAGTGTCTTGATAGAGTAAATTAAGGCTACTGCCGCCATCCATGAGGCCTCGCGTAAGATGGAATCCACCGATAATTAGATCAAGGACCAAAGTTGCCGAACCTCCATGACAGATACTAGTTGGGTGGTCCTCGTGACCAAATTAAATGTTATTCAATATGCTAGTAAAACCCTAGACAATGCTCAAAGAAATTATGCTACCACTGAAAAAAGAATTCTTAGCAGTTGTATTTGCTTCTGATAAGTTCAGACCATATATTGTTGATTCTAAAGTAACTATTCACACTGATCATGCTGCTATTAAATATCTCATGGAAAAGAAAGATGCTAAACCTAGACTTATTAGATGGATTCTCTTGCTACAAGAATTTGACTTACATATTGTTGATAGAAAGGGAGCTGAGAACCCCGTTGCAGACAACTTGTGTAGGTTAGAAAATGTGCTTGATGACCCACTACCAATTGATGATAGCTTTCCTGATGAGCAATTAAATGTCATAAATGCTTCTCATACTGCTCCATGGTATGCTGATTATGCTAATTACATTGTTGCTAAGTTTATACCACCTAGTTTCACATACCAGCAAAAGAAAAAGTTCTTCTATGATTTGAGGCATTACTTTTGGGATGACCCACATCTTTATAAAGAAGGAGTAGATGGTGTTATTAGACGTTCTGTACCTGAGCATGAACAGGAATAGATCCTACACAAGTGTCACTCCGAAGCTTATGGAGGACACCATGCTGGAGATAGAACTGCACATAAGGTATTGCAATCTGGTTTTTATTGGCCTACTCTCTTCAAGGATGCCCGTAAGTTTGTCTTATCTTGTGATGAATGTCAAAGATTGGTAATATTAGTAGACGTCAAGAAATGCTTATGAACTATTCACTCGTAATTGAACCATTTGATGTTTGGGGCTTTGACTATATGGGACCCTTTCCTTCCTCTAATGGATATACACATATTTTAGTTGCTGTTGATTACGTTAGTAAGTGGGTAGAAGCTATTCCAACTAGTAGTGCTGATCATAACACTTCTATTAAAATGCTTAAAGAAGTTATTTTTCCAAGATTTGGAGTCCCTAGATATTTAATGACTGATGGTGGTTCACATTTTATTCATGGTGCTTTCCGTAAAATGCTTGCTAAATATGATGTTAATCATAGAATTGCATGTCCTTATCACCCACAATCTAGTGGTCAAGTAGAATTGAGTAATAGAGAGCTCAATTTAATTTTGCAAAAGACTGTTAATAGATCTAGAAAGAATTGGTCCAAGAAACTTGATGACGCATTATGGGCCTATAGAACTGCATATAAAAATCATATGGGTATGTCTCCTTATAAAATGGTTTATGGAAAAGCATGTCACTTACCTCTCGAACTAGAACACAAGGCATATTGGGCCATTAAAGAACTCAATTATGATTTTAAACTTGCCGGTGAGAAGAGGCTATTTGATATTAGCTCACTTGATGAATGGAGAACCCAGGCCTATGAAAATGCCAAGTTGTTTAAAGAAAAAGTTAAAAGATGGCATGACAAAAGAATACAAAAGCATGAGTTTAATGTAGGTGATTATGTATTGCTATACAACTCTCGTTTAAGATTTTTTGCAGGAAAACTTTGCTCTAAATGGGAAGGTCCTTACGTTATCGAGGAGGTCTATCGTTCCGGTGCCATAAAAATCAACAACTTCGAAGGCCCAAATCCGAAGGTGGTGAACGGTCAAAGAATCAAACATTATATCTCAGGTAATCCCATAAATGTTGAAACCAATGTTATTGAAACCGTAACCCCGGAGGAATACATAAGGGACAATTTCCGGAACGTTTAAGACTCCAAAAAGGAATCGGTATGTGGTACGGTAAGTAAACCGACTCCAAAACAGTTTTTAAGGCAATATTTCTCCGTTTTGGAATATTTAGAAAAATAGAAAAATAAGTAGCAGACCGGGAAGGACACGAGGGCTCCATGAGGGTGGAGGGCGCGCCCTACCCTCCTGGGCACGCCCCCTACCTCATGGGCACCTCGTGTGCTCTCCGGACTCTGTTTTCGTACACGACACATATTTTGGTCGGTAAAAAATCATTATATAATCTCCCAGAGGTTTTGACTCCCGTATCCCGCAAAAATCTCCTGTCTTTGTTTCGAGCTATTTTCTATCAGGGTTGTCAAGGCCAGGCACTATGTCGTCTCCCTCCTCCTCCATCCATGAGGGCAACGATGCTTGTCTAATGAAGATAGAGCTGAAGAGAGAAGAACTCATGGAGATCAACAAGGATGGAGGGATCAAGAAGGCTATAGAGGACCAAGTTCCAGCAACAGAAGACACCCTTCAACTTGATCACAATCTTCTTACCCCAATAGAGATCGAAGCTTTCAAGATGATTGAGTTAGCTCATATACAAAATAAGTATCTCACATGTGAAAATATTTTGTTGAAGGAGCAGATCATCGCACTCAAGGGCATGATCCGCAAGTTAGAAGACCTCCTACGCTCAATGTGCGACTATCCATCATCAACAACTCCACCTTCTTCACCAACAAAGGAGACATAACCACATGGGTATGGGCACTCCCCTTGGCAACTGCCAAGCTTGGGGAGTGCCCCGGTATCGTATCACCATCACTTTTATCTTTACCGTTTTTCTTAGTTCGATCCTTTTGGTAATATCTTGATCTAGTAGAATAAAAGTTCTTACTATGATGTAGTCATGAGTTTTGATTTATAATCCTTCTATCTAATCGAGTCCGTGAGCTATATAATAAAGATCAGTGTTGAGTCCAGGGCTTGATTATTTTGCCATGATCCTAAGGGAATAAAAGAAAAGAGAAGGAAATAAAAAGAAACAAAGAGATCATGTGAGTCTTATGGAGAGTAATGAGCTCCCATAGAAAAAGTATGATGAATAAAAGTTGTTGAGGGTTGACAAACATACTTTTGGTCATCGTTGCAATTAATAGGAAGTAATAAAGAAAGAGAGGTCTTCACATATAGATATACTATCTTGGACATCTTTTATGATTGTGAGCACTCATTAAAATATGACATGCTAAAGAGTTGACGTTGGACAAGGAAGACAACATAATGGGTTATGTTTTCTTACATCTGAGATAAATTATATTGTCATGGATCATCCAACATGGTTGAGCTTGCCTTTCCCTCTCATGCTAGCCAAATTCATCGCACCAAGTAGAGATACTACTTGTGCTTCTAAATACCCTTAAACCAGTTTTGCCATGAGAGTCCACTATACCTACCTATGGATTGAGTAAGATCCTCTAAGTAAGTTGTCATCGGTGCAAGCAATAAAAATTGCTCTCTAAATATGTATGACTTATTAGTGTGGGAGAAATAATCTTTATACGATCGCGTGATATGGAAGAGATAAAAGCGACAGACTGCATAATAAAGGTCCATATTACAAGTGGCAATATAAAGTGATGTTCTTTCGCATTAAGATTTTGTGCATCCAACTATAAAAGCGCATGACAACCTCTGCTTCCCTCTACGATGGGCCTATCTTTTACTTTTATCTCCTACCCTGCATAAGAGTCATGGTGATCTTCACCTTTCCTTTTTACATTTTATTCCTTTGGCAAGCACAGTATGTTGGAAAGATCCTGGCATATATGGCTAATTGGATGTAAGTTTTGATGAACTATTATTGTTGACATTACCCTTGAGGTAAAACGTTGGGAGGCAAAACTATAAGCCCCTATCTTTCTCTGTGTCCGATTAAAACTCCATGCCCATAAGTATTGCATGAGTGTCAGCAATTGTGAAAGACTATATGATAGTTGAGTATGTGGACTTGCTAAAAAGCTCTTATACATTGACTCTTTCCTATGTTATGATAAATTGCAATTGCTCCAATGATTGAGATTATAGTTTGTTAGTTTTCAATGAAGTTTACTATTCATACTTGAAATTGTGATCGAATTATTACTCTAGAGAAATCATATGACAAGAATTATATAAGTTGTTGTTCTAAGAATGATCATGATGCCCTCATGTCCATATTTTATTTTTATCGACACCTCTATCTCTAAACATGTGGACATATTTTTGATTTCGTCTTTTCGCTCGAGGACAAGCGAGGTCTAAGCTTGGGGGAGTTGGTACGTCCATTTTGCATCATGGTTTTATATCGATATTTATTGCATTATGGGCTGTTATTACACATTATGTCACAATACTTATGCCTATTCTCTCTTATTTTACAAGGTTTACATGGAGAGGGAGAATGCTGGCAGCTGGGAATCTGGGATGGAAAAGGAGCAAATATTAGGACCTATTCTGCACAGCTCCAAAAGTCCTGAAACTTCACGGAAGACATTTTCAGAATATATAAAAAATACTCAGCGGAAGAGATTCACCAGGGGCACACCCTGCCCACGAGGGTGGGGGCGCGCCCTACCCCCCTGGGCACACCCCCCTACATCATGGGCCCCCTGGTGGCCCTCCGGTGGCCATCTTCTGCTATATGAAGTCTTTCGATGGAAAAAAAATAAGAAGCCATCTTCTCGGACGAAACTCCGCCGCCACGAGGCGAAACCTTGGCGGATCCAATCTAGGGCTCCAGCAGAGCTGTTCTGCCAGGGAACTCCCCTCCCGGAGGGGGAAATCATCGCCATCATCATCACCAACGCTCCTATCATCAGGAGAGGGCAATCTCCATCAACATCTTCATTAGCACCATCTCCTGTCAAAACCCTAGTTCATCTCTTGTATCCAATTCTTGTCTCTAAGTCCGGGATTGGTGCTAGTAGTGTTAATTACTCCTTCTAGTTGATGCTAGTTGGTTGAATTGGTGGAAGATCATATGTTCAGATCCTATATGCATATTAATACCCCTATGATTATGAACATGAATATGCTTTGTGAGTAGTTACGTTTGTTCCTGAGGACATGGGAGAAGTCTTGCTATTAGTAGTCATGTGAATTTCGTATTCGTTCGATATTTTGATGAGATGTATGTTGTCTCTTCTCTAGTGGTGTTATGTGAACGTCGACTACATGGCACTTCACCATTATTTGGGCCTAGAGGAAGGCATTGGGAACTAATAAGTAGATGATGGGTTGCTAGAGTGACAGAAGCTTAAACCCTAGTTTATGCGTTGCTTCGTAAGGGGCTGATTTGGATCCATATGTTTCATGCTATGGTTAGGTTTAACTTAATACTTTTGTTGTAGTTGTGGATGCTTGCAATAGAGGTTAATCATAAGTGGGATGCTTGTCCAAGTAAGGACAGTACCCAAGCACCGGTCCACCCACATACCAAATTATCGAAGTACCGAACGCGAATCATATGAGCGTGATGAAAACTAGCTTGATGATATTCCCATGTGTCCTCGGGAGGGCTTTTCTCTATATAAGAGTTTGTCCAGGCTTGTCCTTTGCTACAAAAAGGATTGGGCCACCTTGCTGCACCTTATTTACTTTTGTTACTTGTTGCTCGTTACAAATTATCCTGTCACAAACCTATCTGTTACCACTTGTTTCAGTACTTGTAGAGAACACCTTGCTGGAAACCGCTTATCATTTCCTTCTGCTCCTCGTTGGGTTCGACACTCTTACTTATCGAAAGGACTACGATAGATCCCCTATACTTGTGGGTCATCATCCCACAGGCTTCTTGCTCAAGGACAGTTTATTCTGACCCCCAGATTCAGCGAGAGGGTCGTATTCATCTCTCACTTCCTCCGAGGGATAGGGTTCGCTCTCCACCCCTTTGTCCGGGGGCTGATGTTTTATTATGGACTAGATTTTCATGATCTAGTTCCGGATTCTCTCCTCCACGCCTCGGCGTTTATCATCACGTGTGAGGCCATCCTCCAAATTCCCCCACACTTCGGCCTATGGCTCAAGACCTTTAGTGTGAAGCCAAGGTAGTCAAGGGGAATAGGCGGAGTGTGGCGGTGTTGTAGTAAGAAAGCTTACCAACACTCTTTGGACAAAAGGCTGTTTCACCGAAACTTCCAACCAATGGCAGTGAGAGTGGTTTTACATCACGGAACCCCGTAGTACCAAGTGGGCAGCTATACCCGTGTTCCATTCCAGCCCTCCATTACAGCTCGCATCATGGATCAATAAGGGCTGGACTGGGGATTAGTTGATGAAGTGCAGACTCTATAGAGCCACATCCAAACCCTCCTTGAGAAGGACATCGATCTTGTCGACGTGATTCAAGTAATGCTAGTCCGCCGAGCTCTGACACGCCAGCGTAGGCCTCTCCGCATGTGGGAGTTTAATCCGGAAGGACCACAAACCCTCCAATACTTCTTCGGCATTATGCACAAAGGGATGTGGAAGTTGTTTTTTGGGAAACGAAAACATTGGCCAAACACCACTGAGGACGCCGGCCTCGACTGCAATCATCCAGATACCCCGGTAAGCACTTGACTTCCGAACACTTTGAAGTTAAGTATGCCGTAATACGTTACTGAGCAAACTATTTTCTTCCAGGGTTGGATAAAGAAAGCGGAACTAAGTAGGTGTTTGGCCCCCCTTCCCGAAGGCTCAGCGGATCATGTGTTAACAAGGATGCTAGCCCGGGCACCTTACCAGATGCCTGTGAAGGAGAGCAAAGCGGAGAGTGGGAGGACCAAAGATGGCCTCCATCCCGAAGGTATATCAGACATTGTGTCTGGGGGAATCAAGATTCCATCGTCCGAAGACAAAAATGAAGGGGAAGTCAACATCTCTTCCCCCACGGAAAGAAAAGGGTCGCCTTCGAAGATTGGGAGGAAAAGGCTCCTAAGTGAGGCAAGATGCCTCTGACGGGTGGCCCGGGCATGGAGGACGACGTCATCGCGCAATCCCACGACGAGGAGAAGCCTCAGGACAAATCGTAAGTGAACAAGGGTGTTTAAACATGTCATGTTCCTTTCTTGTAACGTCTAGAATATACGTTTTTTGCAGTTCGGCACGCAGTCTTCTTCAACAGTCCTCTTCCTCAGGGGACCACCTCCCGGAGATGATGTAAAGCGAGACGCCTCCACCGATATCCTTGCCCTATAGGGCGGATGACTTCGCGGTGTCGTCACGGAGGGTCTCCCCCGATCAACAAGTGGTGCAAGGGATGACGAAGACACTACCCGAAGGTGATACTTCGGTGGCCCAGGGTCCAGAGACCAACAATGGAGGTCCCGAGCAGTCCGGTCTACAGCCGGATATGAATAAAGGATTCCTTCAAAGGGGGGCCGTACTCCTTTAGCAGCTTCCGGAGACCCAGAAGCGCCGGATATATTGACGAACATGTTGCGGCAGGCGTCCGTCTCAGAGGAACATAGTACCCTGATGGGCACAGTGGTTGAAAAGGTCCTGTCCACGAAAAGTGGATTGAATGAGGCCTTCATGGGCCTGCTAAGAGGCTTCGAGGTTTGTACTGTAACATGTTCGATTATGTTTTTTCACAAAATACACATGTGTATAGATAGTAGCCCCTGAGACTCTGATTGGCTTCCCGAGGGAGGCGATCAGAGGATCAAAAGATATGCCCAGGAAATAATCTGATTAATTGGAACACAGGCTGTGACCTCCCCGGTATCTGCCCGGACAACAGAAGTTGCGGGTTTGCAACACAAGATTGATGAGGCAGATAATGATATCACGCTTATCAATACGTGACTTGACGAGGCGCAAGGTATGTTTTTGGGGCAGCCATACTATGCACATGTTTACAATATAAGCATGATGCAAAGATTTGTGTAATAAGATGTACATATCTGCAGATGGTGCTGCCGCGGTTGAGATCCTTCGAACTGAGCTAGCCTGGGCCAAGGAGCAGGCCCAGATTAGTAATGCGGCTGCCGAAAAGGCATCTGCTGAGTTAAAGGCCGAATAGGCTGCTCGGCACCAATATGAGGAGAAAATATCCTCGATGACACTTGAACTAAAGGAGGCCGCTAGCTGCTGCGGATTTCTCGAGAGGGATAATAAAGCCAAAACAGCTAATCTTGACAAGGCCTTACAAGAGGCAAGAGAAGCCCGGTCTGAATCTAGAGCGGCCCGGGAGGAGATCCGGCAAGCTGGGGAGATCGCGGCTAGTAAGCCCTTCTTATTGCAAACTAAGTTCAGTGATCCGAATTATGCCCCGCTTAATCAAGTGTGGAGTTCTCCAGATGCTTTGTTGAATTTGCCGAAGAGTGCTTCCGATGTGGCGCAGTTTTACCAAGCGCAAGAAGGGTATGCAACGGAGAAGCTTTTCTGGTCACAATTTGGTGCGTCAAAGCGCCCACTGTTGCTGAACGAGCAGATGACCCAATGGGCAGAACTGCAGCAGATGTCTGGCGCTGCCATGGAAGACGTCGTAGTCTGGCTGTGGCTGACCGAGCCAATTCCGGATAGTTATTTTGGTTTGGTGCGGCGACTTGCTGCCGCGGTGCCGCACATCGACGTCGTTAAGCGATCAACGTGCACTGAAGGTGCACGGATGGCCTTTGCCCGTGTGAAAACATACTGGACGAAGATGAAGGCCATCGATGTTGCAGCGAAGAGTCCACCCAAGGGCAAGGACCATCATGCACCAGAGCATTATTTTGAAGATGTCTTAGAGGCTACCCGGTTGATAGAGGGTCAGTGCTCGAAAGATATGATATTCGAGTGAGATGTATTGACATTGTGAAAAACGGTATTACGAAATAATAAAGTTTATTTTATAGTTGCTTAAAAAGCTTTGAATCCTCAGCTGTGGCTGTTTTTTATATAATCTGAAAGATTTCCAATCGTTGGCTTCAGCCCCTCAGAGGAAATACGGGGGTGTTCGGAAAAGCAATTGATCACTCTTAACCCAACGCTTTGGTCCGAAAAGGAGGTGTCAAATGCGGTGAACTAGGCAATCAGACTATTGGGCGTTAACACTTTCACTTAGCCATAGGAGTTTTATGGTGGATCTATGATATAGATCCTGTTATGTACGCAGTTATCCCAATGTGGTGTGTTACATGTATGACCCGAAAGAAGGTCCTTCGTATAATACGGGGGAATCGCAAAAGATCCCATTAAGTCATCGAGCGGTTGACCAGCTCTCGCCGCATCATGACAGTCAGTTTTCGACTTTCTCTACTGAGGTGTTTGACCAGGTGAACCATAAACACAATCGCAGTAGTTCTCCCTTTACTACCCTAGCCGATAGAGCGGAATGTAAGGTAGCAAGCACAGGAGCCGGGCAACCCAACTATTGACCCAAGACATGATCCGGAGCTAATGCGTATAAGGCCGAACTCGCAACGCCGAAGTATGCTATGAAGCTGTTCGGACTTTGTTGGCAACTCATTTTGTTCCAATGTCATGTCCCTGGCAAGGTATGCTGGGGTGGGTGTGTGAAACAACAAAAAGGAGCAAAATTCGGTTCTTTATAGAAAAGTGAATACCAGATACGGAGTATGTTCACTAGAACCTAGCTGACATTCCAATTGTCATTTCATAGATAATAACGCCACAACCCGGCTATTTGACATGCCAGGGGTCAGCGGCTGAGGAAACATGCACTTTACAGGCTCGAAAAATAGCGAGTGCGGTCTACAAAAGGTTATTTTGGACCTCCTGCCGCATGTCTGCGCCACCTTTCCTCGGTGAAGGGGCTCCTTAACAGGAGTAGCCATTGGGTGAATTTATGAACCCGGACTCTGATACAGTCCATGAGATGACCAGCCTTTGCGCTACCTGTGGCGAAGGATGATGGAAAAAGAAAGAGTAATATAAGAAAGGAAAAAAGGAAGTAGTTTATGGGAGTACTTGTAGACCCGTCTGTGTTGTGCTTCCGCCGATGCCCAGGCTATTTGAAGTGCATAGTTATGTATGCACGGTACACATTTCGCAGGTATATGAGACGGACAGCGGATGCGAAACTGCTAGTCCTACTCCAAACTTGGTCGATCCTGTTGAATGGAGACTGGTGGCTTAACGGCCAACAAGGTATGCGGTTTAATGAGACCGCGTTGTACTTCGGTTGAGGTTGTCGTGGTGTGATCCTCAGTCCGGAGGGAGTGTCTCTCCAGCTCCCCTGTAGAGTTGTGTGTCCTGTATACCATGTTCACTATTTTCACTTTAGGGGGAAATTGCTTCTAGCCCTCGGAAATTGGTTGGTGAGCCTCTTCATCATCGCTATCTCCTGGCGGCCTCCTCCCCTGTGTTTGGCATTGAGCTTGCCGGCCTGCTTAAAGACCCAACAACTTATCTTGGTATGATTAGCTGGTTTGTTGGGGTGGCCATGAATCTGGCAGGGCCGGTCCAATATCTTGTACAAATTGGATGGTCCATCTCTGTTTGCCTTAAATGGCTTCTTCCATTGACCGGATTTGGGGCCGCTGAATCCGTCATTAATCGCTATGTCATGCGTTCTTTTGTTATCATTGCGGCATTTGTATTTGCTGCGTCGTGGTTTGCCATTGTTGTCCCAGACTTTGGAAGTGCCCGGATCGCTGGCGCTATTGCTTCTATGAGCAAGCCAACTATCTTCTCCCGCGCAAAAACGGGTCATCAGAGCGGTAAGGGTTGGCATGGATTTTTGTTTTTCTTGACCAAGGTGGTGAGCGAGACACTCGTCCCGGACACTGTGCTTGAAGGCTGCTAGGGCTTCCGCGTCCGAACAGTCGATGATTTGGTTCTTTTTAACTAAGAACCTAGTCCAGAGCTTCCTGGCTGACTCTCCGGGTTGCTGAAAAATGTGACTTAAGTCATCGGCATCTGGTGGCCGGACATATGTACCTTGGAACTTGTCAAAGAAAGCCTCTTCCAAGTCCTCCCAGCTGCCAATAGAATTTTTAGGCAGACTGTTTAGCCAGTGCCGAGCTGGCCCTTTGAGTTTTAAAGGGAGGTATTTGATGGCGTGGAGGTCATCTCCACGAGCCATGCCAGTTGTTCCATCGTATGATTCAATATTTACGGGTTTAAACCCTTCTGGGAATTCGTGATCCATTACTTCGTCAGTGAAGCAAAGAGGGTGTGCGGCGCCTCTATATTGGGCCACATCATGACGTAGCTCCGATGGAGTCCATCTGCAGTGTTCGGCCCGTGCATGACTAGGCTTGTCACGTCCGAATAGGTAGTCGTTGATGTCGGTTCTATATCCGAGGAATCTCGTAGTAGGGGTCCTAAGCTAGGCATCTTGGAGCGATGGTAACACGGACATGGGGTTTTACCCAGGTTCGGGCCCTCTTAATGGAGGTAAAACCCTACGTCCTGCTTTTGATTGTATTCATATGGGGATAGTACATAATACAAGTATCTACCACGAGATTGTAGTAATGAATATGAGATATCTATTGACTAGCCTGGCCTCAGTTTATATAACACACCAGAGGCCTAGGGTTTAGGAGAGTCCTCGTCTTGGGCGCCAAGTCTTTGTGGGATCTCCCTTGTATACGTCATGGGTTGTCCGAACTGGCCCAATAGTGAACCGTCATGGGGGTCCTCTGTCCGACCCACACTGGTCGGGAGACGACGTGGTGAGTACCCCCTAGTCCAGGAAACCGTCAGTAGCCCCCTGAACTGGTCTTCAAGTTGGGGACGCTCTTCGATTCTTCCAAATTGTTCTTCATCTTCGGTCCTTGGTCTTGAAAACTGGTTCAACAAATCTTCTCATCTTCGATCTTGAGCATCCCCGAACTGCATCCGAAGAGTCTACATGTCGGGTATCCAAGGAGCCCCTTTAAGTTTCCAGCCTTTATCAATGCCTTGTTATTTTTATGCCACACCTCAGGTTTGAAGTTGTTCCCGGGCGGCAGCATCCTCTTGCGTCCGAGCTCCAACGCCGAACTGCATTCAAGGTATCTTTTGCAGCCAAGCACCAACGCCAGACCGCTTTCGAGCTCCAACGCCGAAATGTATCCGAGCTCCATCCCGGACTATGTCCAAGCTCCAACATTGGACTGTATCCGAGCTCCAACGCCGGACTATGTCCAAGATCCAACGCCGTACTATGTCCAAGCTCCAACGTCGGACTGTGTCAAAGGTGTCATAGATCACCTTGGTTCAAAAAAAGTTGAAGGAGTTTAGCCGAGCTTAATGCCGGAAATGCCCTCTATGGAGCCAGCCACTGGCGCCCGAGCTTTATGCCGGACTGCTTCTGAGGTGGTGCACCACCCCAACTGTGGGCCGATTTTTTGTCAATATTTTTGATTGGTGCAATTTATTCTCTGCCGAGATATATAGCCAGTAGCCCTCAAGGTGTATATCGGTCTAAATCCCGAGATGCACCTGAAGGATGACATAAGACCGCTGATCCCAGTAGCCCCTGAGACTCAGGTTGATTCGCAAAATCGGTCTGAGGATCAACTCCTAGCTCGGCAGAATACTTCGGGACACAAAAAGGAGTGTGCAAAGTCCTCGAGACTCAGGTTGGGTGGGGCCGACCAGCCTGAGGATCATAATCTCCTCAAAAACTATATTGCACTTAAATTTTCTGCATTGGATTGCCAATGCAGTAGCCCCCCAAGAATTGGTTTGGGCAACATGGCCGACCCTAGGATCGTACCTCCTCAGGAACTAGTTCAACTGTCATGTATGTTTTGACAATACCGAGGTGGGGTTCGGCAGGAAATATGTCGAACTGTTGTTTTAGAAAAGAGTTTCACGCCGAACACCTCAACCAAGAGAATGTCATGCTTCCTGAAAGGAAAACATAAAATAGGTGAAAAGATGTTATCGGCTCAAGGGCCAAAAACATGCGTAAAAAACTTTACGTCTAGATTGAATCAAGCTGTTTTGGTGCTAATAAGAAATTGGTCTTAAAATTGTAATTACGTCGTGCTTTGACATGACACATCTGATCCCTAGACTTCAAGTGGGTCATCCCTCGGCTTCAACCTCCCTATCCCGAAGGTGGAGTGTTTCTCAGGCCAGTTTAGCAAACTAAACGCGAGCGGCTTTAGAGAGAAACCAGGCTACCCGGCTATTGACCATACCCCTGAGTCGATAAAGGAGTAGTAGAAAAAGATTTTGCAATGACTAAGAAGAAAACATCTATTACAAAACTGCTCATATTAATTTAAGATCCCCAAGTGATTTGGGTAAAAGAATTTTATGGATAATGATTGTATGTACCGAAGTACTTATATCATATATGTGTTCACCCGAACTTTAAACGCGTCTTAACCGACCATCGGCTTCTCCCTCTTCAGCCAAGGGCCGAAAAGTGTTATGTACTCCACCTGTCAAGAATATCGACGATGTTTCCGATAACCAGGCAATCAGGCCATAAGGCTATCACAGACAAAGCGCGCTCAGGGAACTTATGCTATACTACCGATGAAGTGTAAGAGGCATCTTCGAAGAAAATAGTACCTCCACCAGTACCTTTCTTTGGTTGCTCATTGTTACTATGAGACTTGTGCAACATATTTTTTGTATTCATGAGTTCCGTTGTGTGCCGACCATGATTGAAAACAATAAGAGCGCTAGCTTTCGGCTTCACCCAGTCTGAGGTCCGAGCTCAGATGACCCGATCGTGACAATCGCAGAGGTGCTCCCTTTACTCCCTAGCCGAACAATCGGGAACGTAGGGGTAAACACAGGAGCAAGGCAACCCAGCTTGCAGAACACTTAAGTCAACATGGTGCATATTGTGGCGTAATACACGAACATGGAACGAAGCCATACAAGTAAATCCTATGCAAGAGGAGAGGCTTCATAAAAGAAGCCCCCAAGTAAATGGGGTATTTGAACTTGTTTGTAACAAACAAGGTTTTGACAAAGAAAGTTTTTCGCAAACGACTTTTTGTCACAAAAGTATAATGCTTGGTCAAACCGAAAAAAAAATTAAAACTTGAAGTTTTTTGAGCATGAAAGCGACTTAGCTGGTTAATGTGCTCGGTGTGACGTGGGACGAGCTTGTAGCGGCTCAAGGTCCCAACCCCCAAACTGGTCTTGACGTACCCGAGCAAAGAGCTCGGCTTGACAAAGTGATAGCATGACGATGCCAAACTACCGAGGCGAAGCCCCCGGTCCAGCCGAGAAGACAGAGTAGTTCGGCAGTGTGACAATGAAGCCCCCACGTCAGTCGACGTGTCAAAACAAGTCGGCATGGTGGACGTCAGTTTGATGAAGAGACGACGTGATAATGGCAACATAGGGTATCACACCATGGTGGCACTGGAATTTGGTTGATAGAGGCGAGAGGACGACTCCGCACGCCGAGGTGACTACGTGACACAGCAAAAATCAATTATCTTCACACATAAAATAGTGCAAGGCAGAAGTAATAATAAAAAAGTTGCATGATTAATAATTTATGCAAAGTGAGTAATCAAACAATTATGGCCCATGCGCCGAACACTCAATGAGGTAGAGCTCTCTTAGTGATGCAGAAGTCCCCGAGGCAGCCGAACATGTCGGTATGGCAATTCGACCGATAAGGTGATCACGCGAGCCGATTTATGCTGATTGGGACGACGTCGTCGGCTTGCTAAAGTGACCGTGTGACGCAGTCGAAGTCAATTACCTGCTTAATTAAATAATATAGAGGGGGAAAGGAAAAAAGAAATTCAAATCTCCTTGTGGTTGCGCCGAGCCGAATTCTCTTCGGCTTCAATCGGCGTCATTGCGCCAGGTAAGGTGCGGTGTATGTCAATTGCGCCAAGGTCGTCCAGATAGAATGGCCACGGACATGCTGACATAGGGACGCGCGCTAAGGCGATGGAGCAACTTGATCGATGTAGGCAGGACGACAATGTCGGCCCATAGAGTTGACCGCGTGATGCAATCGAAGTTGATTACCTGCACACATAGAATAGTGCACAAAGAAATAATAATAGTTGAAAAAAAATTCTTTGCATAATTAAGTTTACGCAAAGTAGATAAAAGAACATAGCCTGGCGCCTAGGTCAATGAAGACGAAGGTGTGATGACGTATTTCTTATAGGACAGATCCGGTTGCAGATACGGCGGTCGTCAGATGCCTGGATGGCCGGAGTGTCTTTGGCTCCGCATGCGTTTGCCCGACCCATGCATTTATTCCTCGGGACCCAGTGCGGCATACGTCAAGAAAGATCATCTACTAGTTGACCTTTATGGATGGATCTGACTCCGGTTGAAGCTAGGGAAAATAAAAAAACTGCATCAAAGTGCTCTGGAGCTTCAGCGTGAGCGCTAGTCAGATTAGATAAGCACGCTTGCATCAATCAAACGATTGATGTGCCACAACTAGTAGTCCTAGTGGGCTGCCCCATGATTAGATTGATCTGGCAATTAGTTCCATGCCGATGCTTCTCCTCGGAGCAGAGTTTTGATATGTCTTGATTTGTCCTCCCACGATGTACCACATCTGCCTGATTTTCAAGGAGCTTGGGCGGCTGCTGCGTGACGCATATTCCGATTGCCTGGCGGCGTTCGAGGTCAAAACTAGACTATAAACAAACATAGTGCAAGACCACAAACAATAAAAAGAAAACTGATATACGTGGAATAGATTGAATTGAAATCATAACACCTAGTTTATGTCGTCGACCCATGATGACACCTAGCAGGCTCTCAATGACAGCACCAATGTCGGTTCTATATCCGGCGTATCTCGTAGTAGGGGTCCTAAGCTAGGCGTCTTGGAGCGATGGTAACACGGACATGGGGTTTTACCCAGGTTCAGGCCCTCTTGATGGAGGTAAAACCCTACGTCCTGCTTTTGATTGTATTCATATGGGGATAGTACATAATACAAGTATCTACCACGAGATTGTAGTAATGAATACGAGATGTATATTGACTAGCCTGGCCTCAGATTATATAACACACCAGAGGCCTAGGATTTAGGAGAGTCCTCGTCTTGGGTGACAAGTCTTTGTGGGATCTCCCTTGTGTACGGCATGGGCTGTCCGAACTGGACCAATAGTGAACCGCCATGGGGGTCCTCGGCCCGACCCACTGGTCGGGAGACGACATGGTGAGTACCCCCTAGTCTAGGACACCGTCAGTCCACATGTGCCGAGGTACGTCCTCGTGATTCGAAGATTGATCTTGTATGCCCTACTCTATTATTTAGGTCCTGTCGGAGGTCATATGTGTGACCACGAGCTGTTTTATCTTTGCCTTTATAATGAGGCGCGGCGGGCTGGTGTTCAGCTTGAGTTGCCGCTTTATCCCGACCACGTGGTAGTCGGTCAGCCCTTTTGTATGATGATGGTATGGGCTCTAGCACCTCATCATCGAACTGAGGTAGCAATTTGTGCTTCGGGTAACTTTTGGCTGGGCGCTTAAGGTTGTATTCTTCGACTGTCAGGACGTCAGTCCATCTATCATTTAACAGGTCTTGATCAGCATGAAGTTGCTGCTGCTTCTTTTTCAGGCGTCTTGCGGTGGCTATTAACTAGCGCTTGAAGCGTTCCTTCTTGAGAGGTTCTTCACGTACGATGAAATCCTTGTTGCCGAGGCTCACCTCATCCTCGAAGAGCGGAAGATAATTACTGTCCTCTGAGTCTTCGTCGATGGCCTGTTCATCTGGGCTATCTTGCCCATCCTCCCGTTCTTCTTGTTCAGGAGTTTCTTCAACGGGGTCTTCATTATCATCGGCAACGTCAGGAGTATTATCTTCTCCTGTACCAATATTGCTATCTTTTGCACGACCTGATTTAGAGCGGCACCGCTGACGTTGGCACTTAGGCTATGTCCTAGGAGGTTTGTCCTTGACTAGATCTTCTTCCTCGTCGCCGTTAGATTCTTTAGGCGTATCCACCATATATACGTCATACGAAGAAGTGGCCGTCCCATGTCTGGTAAATGGCGGATTTTTTAATAAATTCAGCATATCACCCAAGGGTGAGTGCCGGAAGATGTCTGTAGCGCTGAATTCGGCGATCGATAACCAATCATGCTCGACATGCGCGGACGCACATAGTTCGGAACTTTCAACCGGAAACGAGCCCGAGGTTCCGATGACACAGGAATTACCAGAGGTTAGGTCTGTGTGCGGCTCCAACGCCATGGAGTCTGCGGCTTCCGTGGCGGGGTTAAGCTTCCTGTCCTTGGATGGTGCGACCTACTCCGGATCTAAGGCCAGAGCGGTTACAGGTGCAATTTCCTCGGTATGGCTCGATGACAGATCTAAGTCATGTTCATCGAGGTGACGGGGAGCGACTGCCGTGTTATCGAATCCATCGAAGATCAAGTCTCCGCGGATATCCGCGACATAGTTCAAGCTCCCAAATTTGACCTGATGGCCAGGGGTGTAGCTGTCGATCTGCTCCGGATGGCCAAGCGAGTTGGCCCGAAGTGCGAAGCCGCAGAACACGAAGATCTGTCCGGGGAGGAAGACCTCCCCTTGGACAACGTCGTTGTGGATGATTGAAGGAGCCATCAAACCTTTTGAGGACGGCAAAGTGGAACTCTCAATGAAAGCACCAATGTCGGTGTCAAAATCGGAGAATCTCTGGTAGGGGGTCCCGAACTGTGAGTCTAAGGTCGATGGTAACAGGAGACAGGGGACAAGATGTTTACCCAGGTTCGGGCCCTCTCTATGTAGGTAATACCCTACGTCCTGCTTGATTGATCTTGACGAATACGAGTATTACAAGAGTTGATCTACCACGAGATCAAGATGGCTAAACCCTAAAAGCCTAGCCTGTATGACTATGGTAATGATTGTCCCCTATCCGGACTAAGCCCTCCGGTTTACATAGACACTAGGAGGATCTAGGTGTGACACCCCAAAATTTTAACTTTGCTTGTTAATTAAAATTTTGCCAGGAGATTAAAACTTTTATTTTCTGGGCTCCCTTTTGAATTTTTTTGAACCATTTTTCTCCCTTGTTATTATGGAGTTTTTCCCCCAAAATGAAAACTTTTCAAATATGTTATTGGACTTGTTTAACCTCTCAAGAAAAACTCTTCTTTTATTAGTAGAACTGATTACATAATTAATTTGCTTGATCTTTATTTTCTTGAAAAATGGTTTTCCAAGGTTATATGGCCATAATTGAACTACAACCATTTGATAAATTCACTTAAAATTCCAACCAAAATTTGGAGATGTCATGTGATGTTTTTAAATCACTTTTATGCAAAAATATCTTTTATTCATGTAATATTTTGAGCTCTGCATCAATTTTTCTTCTCTAGTCTAGAGTGCAATTTTGCACTACAACCCATTTAAATATTTCTTTCTAGCCTCCACCAAAATTATGGGATGTTGGTAGTAGCTTATGATTCAACTTTATGGAAAAACCCAATGATGTTATTTGAAGTTTTTGAGTGAATCATTCTGTTCCAACAAGTCCAACCCATTTTTGGATTTTATTTCATTTATTCTATTCCCCAAAACAATTCTGTCAATTATTTTAAGCCTAGGTGATTTGCAAAGCAAGTACCTAATTTCCTTTGAGTTCTGATCTCAAACCAACTCCCATGGATAGTCCTTAGCACCCACAACTATAACCATCAAGATCCACTCTTCTTCTTTTCAAAATTTTCAAATTTCAGCCTCTGCAAGTTTGGACCAGATTTGTCAAATTTGGTGAAATTCATATCTTCTCTTCTCCAAAAATTCTACCAAAATTCAGGCAGCCTCCAGGTGCAATGAGAGACCACTCCACCAAAAATCAGCTCAAGGAAAAATCCCTAGAGGCCAGAATCATTCTGTCGAACACCTGGCCAGCACTGTTTCCCGGCATTTTCAGAAAAAATTCAGAGTTTCAGTGTCGTTTCCCCGACAGAACTTCAGTCACATGCCCACTGTGCATTTGGCTCGATGCTCGCAGCCCCTCCCTCTTGTCCGGAGCCTCACACGCGCGCTTGGCGCCTTCCTGGCGTCGGTCGCACCCTGGCCCGCTTGCGCCGGCGTGCTTTGCGGCGGAAGAACCACCGTAACGGCCGACAGGGGGCAACACTGCGGCAGAACGCTGTTCGGCGCCGCCCAACCCTCCTGGTAGCTCCGCGTGGCCATCTCCTTGCCAGCGCACGCATGCAGCACCGTCGCCGTGGCCTGGCACGCGTAGAGCGCGTTCTCTGCCGCCAACGGGTCGTGCTACCGTTCCGTCGAGGGCAGGCCGTAACCCTCCCTCCCGTGCTGAGTTGGACCCTGTAATGGCACCACTGCTCCACCTAGGCGATGCTCAAGCTCCTAAGCCGACCGTCCCGCCACAGTGCCGCCGTAATCACCCGCCGGACTTATCCGTTCATGGCAACCGCCTCGGGCCGGCTATAAATAGCACCCCCGAGCTTGCTCTCGCCCCCGCACAACTCCACCACCTCACTAGACCCCGCCTAGCCACTGGGAGAGCCTTGAGGGGCCTTTCTTCTTCGACTCCGGCCACCTCCGTCCGCCTCGGGCTCCGGCAACATTCTCTTTGGTGAGAACTCCTCCGCTGCCCTGCTCTTGCCCGTAGCCCCGTACCACCTCCAGTAGGTTAACCCCCACTTCAATTTGAACGCCGCGGCTCCCTCCGGCGAGATCCACGACTGCCCGAACCGCCGTCCGCCGGAGCAAGGGCCGCCGTCGACACAGTGCTCGCCGGCGACCACCACCACCACCCACAGACGCGGAAAGGTGCACTGATCACGAAGGTAACCCCCGATCACCCTGCCTCGCTGTGGATCACCGCCGGCGACCACCCCGGCTCTCAGGCACCGTCGAGCTCTGCCGCCTTTTTTGAAATTTCAAACCTGACGGGCGGGACCCGTCTGTCAGCCTCTCTGATCTTTTAAACGAATCCTTTTCTGAAAACGTCTTCTGCCAAAATGCGTCTCCCCTCTGGGCCGGCGTACTCTCAATCGAAGCGTTTTCTGTTTTTATAAGTTAGCCCCTGGGAACTTTCTGTTTCATTACAGATGAGTCCTTAGATTAAAACTCTTATAACTTTTAAACAGAAAATAATTTTTGATTGACTCTTTTTCTGTCCTCTTTGAATTTTTGTCTAGTTTTTTATCATATTTATTAGGAAAAAAATTCGAACAACTTTTTTGTGCTGTTTTGAAATTGTGTTTTAATTCAAATTTATTGAAAATAGGATTTTGGAGAGAGGAAGAAAACTTTCAAAAGTTTTGGAGAGCACCCCACCTCTCCACACCATGAAGGCAAGCATCTTGAACCCTGGCATAATATTTTTGATGTGTTGGTTGACACGATTATAACACCACCTTATTTCGGAGAACTCATTATTTTATGTGATGATGCGATCATTTGCATGAATACATATTAGTGATTTCCTCGCTGTTGGAAATGAGTATACTTGTGATGGTAAGCATCCTCATGTGCCTTGCATGCATGCCGGAAAGGAATCCGGGAAAGCCTCTGCCTTGGGTAGGAGTGAGCTTGTTGCCGGTCCCCGTCGGGACGGTTATGTCCGGTATGGCATAGTAAGGTATAATGGGTGGTGATTTCGTCAGTTGAAATATATTTGATATACATGTCACGCAGGGAACTCATAAGCCTCCTGAGTCGGCCATAGATCGAGTCTTGTTCCGGTAACCCCCATACTTGTTTCGTACTGCCACTGGTCCCTACCGTAGGTGGGGTATGGTTCAGTAAGTTGTTAACCCTTGTCTTGGCACACACCGTACAGAGAGGCCATGGTGGAAGATACCGGTTGTAGCCGGTAGGCATGCCACCTGGTCCGGGGGCATGGGTGTATCCAGTTGGGACCGAGAGGGGGGCACCCCTTAGAGCGCGCGATAGAAATTTGATCCTATGCTACTCGAGGTTGTAGCCTCCCCACTTAGAGTTTTGCTTAACAGGTGTCATGGGTGATTCCAGACACGAGTAAAAGCTGGTGTGTACAAGTCAGGTGTGTTTCAATTAAAAGACCGTAGACAGAATTAGTCCGATGGACTAAAGGAATCCGTTACTCGTGGGTAAAGAGTACACTCTCTGCAGAGATATTAAACCTATTCGAATAGCCGTGTCCATGGTTAAGGATTACAGTCTGGGATGGGTCAAGTATCGGTCTTAGTGTCGGTCTTCGGAGGAGAAACTATTAACCCGAATGTTGATTATGACTTGTGATATATGATGGTTATGATTATTATCATTATGGACTAACCGTTTGCACTGTTTGAAAGAACGAATATCCCTGGGACGGTACCACCTCCTGGATATTTACTATGATTATAAGCCCTGTATGCGGCGTCGCTCAGACGCCCGACTGTGGCATGTTTGTTATTCCATTTTCTCATAAGCCCTTTATGTGGTGTCGCTCAGACGCCCGACTGTGGCATGTTTGTTATTCCATTTTCTCATAAGCCCTTTATGTGGTGTCGCCTAGACGCCCGACTGTGGCATGCTTATTATTTTATTCATAAGCCCTTTATGTGGTGTCGCTGAGACGCCCGACTGTGGCATGCTTGTTATTTATTTACCTTATAAGCCCTTTATGTGGTGTCGCTCAGACGCCCGACTGTGGCATGCTTGATATTTATTTACCTTATAAGCCCTTTATGTGGTGTCGCTAAGACGCCCGATTGAGGCCTGCTCACTTTTACTATCCTTTCAAGACGTCGCTTCAGACATCCGATCGGTGCATTTTATTACTATTCTGTCATTACCTATTCCTGTTGCATATAAGTAACCTGCTTGCATGCATCAAGATTTTATTTATGACTGACGATGTGATCATAGAATATTTCAGTGTATGTTGATCAATTATATTATACCTGTGTTCTTAATGTTTGCGAGTACATTCAAAGTACTCACTGGCTTGTCCCTGGCTATTGTCTTAGCCAGATTGCTTGCTTGGAGAGGAGCGTGGCGATGACAGCCTCGGGACCTAAGCAACGGTGATAGCAGCCTCGCGAAGATAGGAGTTAACCTGGTCAGTTGTTCCTGTGGGAAATGGAGTCCCATAGACCATGGTGAACCACAAACCGCTTCGGCCATCGACCACTAGAAACCAATTGTTGTACTCACAGACCCGAATGGTCTTGTACTACACATTTTGTATTGTTGCTTGGAACTTCTGTATCAAGTTGGTGCCTCATCAGCTAACAGTAATCCTGGGGCTGGTGAGCACAACGGCCATTTTCTGGAAATTTATACCCGGAAAACCGGTCGCGACAGACTTGGTATCAGAGCCAGGCTGACCATTGGCTAATCCTATCTTAGCCAGGTCAATAAACTTTGGTAAACCAACCCACCAGACCTCAGCCAAACCCCAGGCAAGCTTCCCTTGCAAGATAGCCACACCGTGACCCGACACCTTTTGGCAGTCGGTGCCCAACCTATTAGCCTAACCGGTCAATCATGCGCCAGTGACCAAATCCTGAATAGTCTTTTTTGCAAGCGTGCGAAGGAAGACTCCGTCCCCTTTTCTATAAAAGGGCACGCTAGCCTCAACCCAACACAGCACAGCCTCTGCCCAAACCGAGCTAAAATGCCAGGACCCATCGTCCACAATGAGACCACAGCAACCAACCTTGAAGGTTTTGTGACCGTGCTAGCAAACCTCACCCGCCGTGCCTTTGCGCTAGAAGAACCCCCAGAATATGTGGTGTACCAATGGTCCGCGAGCGGTGAGAGCCGTCAATTCTGGGCCACTGTGCATGTCTATGGTAGGGGTCTATCACCAGAACGCCCCTATAGGTTCACCGGAAGGACAACTTCCTTTGAGCCTCAAGCCATCCAACTAGCTGCTCGAGAGGCTATAGTTCATCTGCGGCACTTGTCGCCCAGAGTTAACTGTCGTTCGTTCCACTACTACCCCAGACATGAAGGGTACGGTAGACCACCCTGAGTTGTCAACGGAGATCATGAGATAGATCCTGCATTGTTGCATCTAGTGCGCTATGTAGGTGCACTAGAGGAACTGTTTGATCAAATCACCATTGATCTAATCGCAGCTCGTGGAGAGATGGTTCGTCGAGCCCCGGCGAGAGAAGAGAATGAGCCCAACACCGACAACTCAGTCGTGCTGTTCGGACAACCGATCGAGACCCTGAGGTCAGCCCCAGCCATCAACCAAGGCGCTTTGATGACCCCAGAAGCGCTTCGTCGCCTTTTGGGAACACAATCCAATGGGATTGTGGCCAACAATCCCTGCGATGGTCATCATCACTACCCCGACCCTGCAGTTCCTCCACCCCCTCCAGCTAACCCCGACGGTGAAGCCAATGGAGAAGCCTCGACATCCACAAGGCACGCCCGCTTGGATATGAACGAGGTAGACTAATTTACTCGATTAGTACCGAGCCTTAGTACGGCCACGCCCTGTAATTGTGTGTCACCATGATTGAATGTTGTTTGCTTGAGCGCCCCGATTTTTTATAACCATGCTTGAGTACGTCGGTGAACGGTTGCATTTTACTTCGAGCGTACCAAAAACCAACCCCGGCCACACAAAGTTTGTGCTATGAGTAAGCTTTTTGGTTCCAACTAACAGGGAAGATATTTTCAAAAAAAAACAACCCTTATCAAATCTCGAGGACGAGATTTTTCTTAAGCGGGGTAGTGTTGTGACACCCCAAAATTTTAACTTTGCTTGTTAATTAAAATTTTCCCAGGAGATTAAAACTTTTATTTTCTGGGCTCCCTTTTGATTTTTTTTGAACCATTTTTCTCCCTTGTTATTATGGAGTTTTTCCCCCAAAATGAAAACTTTTCAAATATGTTATTGGACTTGTTTAACCTCTCAAGAAAAACTCTTCTTTTATTAGTAGAACTAATTAGATAATTAATTTGCTTGATCTTTATTTTCTTGAAAAATGGTTTTCCAAGGTTATATGGCCATAATTGAACTACAACCATTTGATAAATTCACTTAAAATTCCAACCAAAATTTGGAGATGTCATGTGATGTTTTTAAATCACTTTTATGCAAAAATATCTTTTATTCATGTAATATTTTGAGCTCTGCATCAATTTTTCTTCTCTGGTCTAGAGTGCAATTTTGCACTACAACCCATTTAAATATTTCTTTCTAGCCTCCACCAAAATTATGGGATGTTGGTAGTAGCTTATGATTCAACTTTATGGAAAAACCCAATGATGTTATTTGAAGTTTTTGAGTGAATCATTCTGTTCCAACAAGTCCAACCCATTTTTGGATTATATTTCATTTATTCTATTCCCCAAAACAATTCTGTCAATTATTTTAAGCCTAGGTGATTTGCAAAGCAAGTACCTAATTTCCTTTGAGTTTTGATCTCAAAACAACTCCTCTGGATAGTCCTTAGCACCCACAACCTATAACTATCAAGATCCACTCTTCTTCTTTTCAAAATTTTCAAATTTCAGCCTCTGCAAGTTTGTACCAGATTTGTCAAATTTGGTGAAATTCATATCTTCTCTTCTCCAAAAATTCTACCAAAATTCAGGCAGCCTCCAGGTGCAATGAGAGACCACTCCACCAAAAATCAGCTCAAGGAAAAATCCCTAGAGGCCAGAATCATTCTGTCGAACACCTGGCCGGCACTGTTTCCCTGCATTTTCAGAAAAAATTCAGAGTTTCAGTGTCGTTTCCCCGACAGAACTTCAGTCACATGCCCACTGTGCATTTGGCTTGATGCCCGCAGCCCCTCCCTCTTGTCCGGAGCCTCACACGCGTGCTTGGCGCCTTCCCGGCGTCGGTGGCGCCCTGGCCCGCCTGCGCCGGCGTGCTTTGCGGCGGCAGAACCACCGTAACGGCCGACAGGGGGCAACACCGCGGCAGAACGCCGTTCGGCGCCGCCCAACCCTCCTGGTAGCTCCGCTTGGCCATCTCCTTGCCAGCGCACGCATGCAGCACCGTAACCGTGGCCTGGCACGCGCAGAGCGCATTCTCTGCCACCAACGGGCCGTGCTGCCGTTCCGTCGGGGGCAGGCCGTAACCCTCCCTCCCGTGCTGAGTTGGACCCTGTAATGGCACCACTGCTCCACCTAGGTGATGCTCAAGCTCCTAAGCCGATCGTCCCTCCACAGAGCCGCCGTAATCACCCACCGGACTTATCCGTTCACGGCAACCGCCTCGGGCCGGCTATAAATAGCACCCCCGAGCTTGCTCTCGCCCCCGCACAACTCCACCACCTCACTAGACCCCGCCTAGCCACTGGGAGAGCCTCGAGGGGCCTTTCTTCTTCGACTCCGGCCACCTCCGTCCGCCTCGGGCTCCGGCAACATTCTCTTTGGTGAGAACTCCTCCGCCGCCCTGCTCTTGCCCGTAGCCCCGTACCACCTCCAGTAGGCTAACCCCCACTTCAATTTGAACACCGCAGCTCCCTCCGGCGAGATCCATGACTGCCCGAACCGCTGTCCGCCGGAGCAAGGGCCACCGTCGACACAGTGCTCGCCGGCGACCACCACCACCACCCACAGACGCAGAAAGGTGCACTGATCACGAAGGTAACCCCCGATCACCCTGCCTCACCGTGGATCGCCGCCGGCGACCACCCCGGCTCTCAGGCACCGTCGAGCTCTGCCGCCTTTTTTGAAATTTCAAACCTGACAGGCGGGACCCGCCTGTCAGCCTCTCTGATATTTTAAATGAACCGTTTTCTGAAATCGTCTTCTGCCAAAATGCGTCTCCCCTCTGGGATGGCGTACTCTCAATCGAAGCGTTTTCTGTTTTTATAAGTTGGCCCCTGGGAACTTTCTGTTTCATTACAGATGAGTCCCTAGATTAAAACTCTTATAACTTTTAAACAGAAAATGATTTTTGATTGACTCTTTTTCTGTCCTCTTTAAATTTTTGTCTAGTTTTTTATCATATTTATTTGAAAAAAAAATCGAACAACTTTTTTGTGCTGTTTTGAAATTGTGTGTTAATTCAAATTTATTGAAAATAGGATTTCGGAGAGAGGAAGAAAACTTTCAAAAGTTTTGGAGAGCACCCCACCTCTCCACACCATGAAGGCAAGCATCTTGAACCCTGGCATAATATTTTTGATGTGTTGGTTGGCACGATTATAACACCACCTTATTTCGGAGAACTCGTTATTTTATGTGATGATGCGATCATTTGCATGAATACATATTAGTGATTTCCTCGCTGTTGGAAATGAATATACTTGTGATGGTAAGCATCCTCATGTGCCTTGCATGCACGCCGTAAAGGAATCCGGGAAAGCCTCTGCCTTGGGTAGGAGTGAGCTTGTCGCCGGTCCCCGTCTGGACGGTTATGTCCGGTATGGCATAGTAAGGTATAATGGGTGGTGATTTCGTCGGTTGAAATATATTTGATATACATGTCATGCAGGGAACTCATAAGCCTCCTGAGTCGGCCATAGATTGAGTCTTGTTCCGGTAACCCCCATACTTGTTTCGTACTGCCACTGGTCCCTACCGTAGGTGGGTATGGTTCAGTAAGTTGTTAACCCTTGTCTTGGCACACACCGTACAGAGTGGCCATGGTGGAAGATACCGGTTGTAGCCAGTAGGCATGCCACCTGGTCCGGGGGCATGGGTGTATCCGGTTGGGACCGAGAGGGGGGCACCCCTTAGAGCGCGCGATAGAAATTTGATCCCATGCTACTCGAGGTTGTAGCCTCCCCACTTAGAGTTTTGCTTAACAGGTGTCATGGGTGATTCCAGACACGAGTAAAAGCTGGTGTGTGCAAGTTAGGTGTGTTTCAATTAAAAGACCGTAGACAGAATTAGTCCGATGGACTAAAGGAATCCATTACTCGTGGGTAAAGAGTACACTCTCTGCAGAGATATTAAACCTATTCGAATAGCCGTGTCCATGGTTAAGGATTACAGTCTGGGATGCGTCAAGTGTCGGTCTTAGTGTCGGTCTTCGGAGGAGAAACTATTAACCGGAATGTTGATTATGACTTGTGATATATGATGGTTATGATTATTATCATTATGGACTAACCGTTTGCACTGTTTAAAAGAATGAATATCCCTGGGACGGTACCACCTCCTGGATATTTAATATGATTATAACCCCTTTATGCAGCGTCGGTCAGACGCCCGACTGTGGCATGTTTGTTATTCCATTTTCTCATAAGCCCTTTATGTGGTGTCGCTCAGACGCCCGACTGTGGCATGTTTTTTATTCCATTTTCTCATAAGCCCTTTATGTGGTGTCGCTCAGATGCCCGACTGTGGCATGCTTGTTATTTTATTCATAAGCCCTTTATGTGGTGTCACTAAGACGCCCGACTGTGGCATGCTTGATATTTATTTACCTTATAAGCCCTTTATGTGGTGTCGCTAAGACGCCCGATTGAGGCATGCTCACTTTTACTATACTTTCGAGACATCGCTTCAGACATCTGATCGGTGCATTTTATTACTATTCTGTCATTACCTATTCCTGTTGCATATAAGTAACCTGCTTGCATGCATCAAGATTTTATTTATGACTGACGATGTGATCATAGAATATTTCAGTGTATGTTGGTCAATTATATTATACCTGTGTTCTTAATGTTTGTGAGTACATTCAAAGTACTCACTGGCTTGTCCCTGGCTATTGTCTTGGCCAGATTGCTTGCTTGGAGAGGAGCGTGGCGATGACAGCCTCGGGACCTAAGCAACGGTGATAGTAGCCTCGCGAAGATAGGAGTTAACCTGGTCAGCTGTTCCTGTGGGAAATGGAGTCCCATAGACCGTGGTGAACCACAAACCGCTTCCGCCATCGACCACTAGAAACCAATTGTTGTACTCACAGACCCGAATGGTCTTGTACTACACATTTTGTATTTTTGCTTGGAACTTCTGTATCAAGTTGGTGCCTCATCAGCTAACAGTAATCCTGGGGCTGGTGAGCACAACGGCCATTTTCTGGAAATTTATACCCGGAAAACCGGTCGCGACACTAGGGTTACACAAGGTCGGTTACAAAGAAAGGAATCAACATATTGGATCGCCAAGCTTTCCTTCCACGCCAAGGAGAGTCCCATCTGGACACGGGTGTAGTCTTCGGTCTTTCTATCTTCACAGCCCATCAGTCCGGCCCATGGCTAACAGGTCGGATGCCCGAGGACCTTAGTCCAGGACTCCCTCACCTAGGGTTATACAAAGTCGGTTACATGGAAAGGAAATAGTACATCTGGCCACCTAGCTTGCCTTCCACGTAAAGGAGAGTCCTATCCGGACACGGGAGGAAGTCTTCTATCTTGTATCTTCTTGGCCCAATAGTCCGGCCCACATCACACAGGCCGGATGCCCAAGGACCCCTTAATCCAGGACTCCCTCGGCAAGAAAGATCAATCTAGTAGGCCAAACTAAACTGATAATTCGAAGAGACTTGCAAAGATATCAAATCATTCATATAAGAATTCAGAGAAGAACCAGATAATTTTCATAGATAATCTTGTTCATAAACCCACAATTCATCAGATCTCGGCAAACACACAGCAAAAAGAGTATTACATCGAATAGATCTCCAAGAACATCGAGGAGAACTTTGTATTGAGAATCAAAGAGAGAGAAGAAGCCATCTAGTTAATAACTATGGACCCGAAGGTCTGTGGTAAACTACTCACGCTTCATCGGAGAGGCTATGGTGTTGATGTACAAGCCTTCCGTGATCGATTCCCCCTCCGGCAGATTGCCGGAAAAGGCCCCAAGATGGGATCTCACGGGTACAAAAGGTTGCGGCGGTGGAAAAGTGGTTTCGTGGCTCTCTGGGATCGATCTAGGGTATAAGAGTATATATAGGCGGAAGAAGTACATCGGTGGAGCTATGAGGGGCCCACGAGGGTGGGGGGCGCGCCCTCCTGCCTCGTGGCCACCTCGTGGCATTCCAGACTTCAACTCCAAGTCTTCTTGTTTGCTTTCGGTCCAAGAAAGATCATCGCGAAGGTTCCATTCAGTTTGGACTCTGTTTGGTATTCCTTTTCTGCGAAACTCTAAAATAGGCAAAAAAACAAAAACTGGCATTGGGCCTCCGGTTAATAGGTTAGTCCCAGAAATAATATAAAAGAGCATATTAAAGCCAATTAAACATCCTAAACAGATAATATAATAGCATGGAACAATCAAAAATTATAGATACGTTGGAGACGTATCAAGCATCCCCAAGCTTAATTCCTGCTCATCCTCGAGTAGGTAAATGATAAAAACAAATTTTTTGATGTGGAATGCTACCTAACATAATTTTCAATGTAATTTTCTTTATTGTGGCATGAATGCTCAGGTTTGAAAGATTCAAAATAAAAGTTTGATATTGACATAAAAATAACAATACTTCAAGCATACTAACAAAGTAATCATGTCTTCTCAAAATAACATGGCCAAAGAAAGCTATCCCTACAAAATCATATAGTCTGGCTATGCTCTATCTTCATCACACAAAATATTTAAATCATGCACAACCCCGACGACATGCCAAGCAATTGTTTCATACTTTTGATGTTCTCACACTTTTTCAATCTTCACACAATACATGAGCGTGAGCCATGGACATAGCACTTTAGGTGGAATAGAATGGTGGTTGTGGAGAAGACAAAAAGGAGAAGATAGTCGCACATCAACTAGGCGTATCAACGGGCTATGGAGATGCCCATCAATAGACACGGGTGCACGTCGATCCTAAACAAACGGTTTTTAACCACTTTCCGTGACAGCATTTGGAACCGTCTCCAAGTGAGTATGGGCGATAGGGGGGGTCCTTCCTACACGGCCCAGAAACTGTCGGGGATAGGGAGCCTTGTTGCATATAGTTGTCCCTGTATAAACATTTCCAATATCTCGAATATCCCAAACGCTTCATCCTTGCCACTCATTTGTGCTCGCATTGTCATCGCAGTCGGAGTTTTGTGGTTTCGCCTAAAACCAGGCAGATTCTAGGCACGGGAGTTTTCTAGGCAGATTCTAGGCACGGGAGATTTACGATGCCTAGCACATCACAAACAGCTCATGATTATAAACCGTGTACGATAGGTAGACAATCACACACATTTAGTTTCCCCGCACCGTATGTGATAGTGTCTGACATCACACACGCTTTGCAAAGGCAACTGTGTGCATGCTTGCACACGTTTCCTCTCTTTGAACCGTCTCGGATTATGGTGTATATCGCAAACGTTTGTGTTTTACCAACCGTGTGTGCTGTAATGACCTGCAAAACGTAATTTCACCCTAATTTAATTGCTGATATTTGTAATTGTACCTAATTTAAACTTGAAAGTATGCTATAGCTTTATTCATATCCATCAGGTTCAAACAACCAATGCATTATTTGATTCACAGGTACATATGTTTAAGAATTATAGAAGCACCAAATGAAGAATGATGTACCAGGGTTCTATACTTGTACTATTACAGATGGTAAATAAAGAGGCGAAAGACATTCCAGTTGCTGAACAAGGTGAAGCGGAATGGCCCTATTGTGCTCTCCTGGATGTAGAAGGCATGCAGGACTCTAGTGCAACACCTTGTGATGGCTGGCCGCCAATCATGTAGTTTGAGAGGTAATCTTGAGTAAACTGCTTCAGGATCCACTGCAAAAGAAAATAGATTCAAATATTGTCATCTAACAGAACTCATTATGGCCGGTAAAAAGAAGGCTACGGGGTTCTTACTTACCATCCTGCAGTTCACTGTTGTCTTGCATAAAGTGTAAACAAATAATTCAATTGACATATTTTGACCCATTTTAGTAACAATCTTTATCAGTTTCCTCACTTGATGCTGGTTCATGAATATCTCATTGCCCCATACGTAGGATGGGTCGAAGTGTGGATCTTTGGCAACGATATATGTACCTAAAAGAACCAGGGTAATATTAGAAGATAAAAAACAATTGAAAATGATGTAGTACAACACTCCATCTATCCTACTATATAAGATTTTATTACATGTATATCTAGGCATCATCAGAACATTAAGGTAACACTCTTCCGTGTTGCTATGTAGCCTGGGATTGCATATTTAGTCATTCAGTACAATGCATGTTGCTAAACAACAATTGAAAACGAAAAGGCTTGTTAACTGCAATATGCCTAACAGCAACCAAATATCATAATTCATAGTGGTATTGTTGAAACTGTTATTGATGAAATTGAACTGCATAGCAAATAGTTGCACATATAGAGTATCACATTGTGAAGAACTGAAATAAACAAGTCATAAGGACATCTCTAGGCGATCCTTAAAAAGTTAAAGGACTAAAACCCTTAGTAGATATATATACATACTCCAGCAATTTTGGGCCTTTTCTAGTCGATCCCCTAAACTTAAGGTTGTAAACTTCAATTTGATCAAGTTCAAAGCAGGTTCAACCGAAACTAGCATGCATTCAAACATAAACATAGATAGTTTTGCAAAACCGAACATAAATCATAAATTTAAACTAAGCTAAACTACTTTCGGTTGAAGTAGAGGTCGAGCCAATCCTTCCTCGTCATGTACGGTGTGCAGCGAGCCAGGTGCAGGATAGTACCGTATTTGGGGTCATTGGGGAAGGCACTCCTCCACTCGTTGAGGTCGATCTCCTCGTCCTCGGGGCCCACCTCGACGCCCTCCGCGCCGCCGTTGCCGCCGCCTTCAACCTCGTCATTAGAGGAGAGTGTGATAACCTCGCCGCCCTACGTGCCGATGTCCTCGCTTCCTTCGACCTCGTCATCGGAGGAGAGTGCAATAACCTCGCCGCCTTCCACGCCGGCAAAGATCGCCCGCTCCGCCTCCACGAGCTCTAGGTACTTCCGGTGGAGCTCTTGCATGTAGGCCTCGTCGGTGGCCTCAGCCTCGAGACGGTCCCACGCCTGGCGGTCCTCTTGCGCCATAGCTGGGCTCACCACCCCTAGCTCCGGGAAAACGAGGTGGACCGGACGTGTGCCGAAGGGGAAATTGAGCCTAGCCGTCGCGCCGTGGTAGCGGACCTCCTAGCGGTCGTACTCCATGGTTGTGAGCTCGGCCGTGTGGAAGCTACCAAGCCATCGGCGGGTGTGTGTCTCTCGATCTGTAATCTCGGCGACCCACGTCCCCCACCGCCGCTGCCGGACCCTGAGGTAGGACTTCCTTGGCTGCCGGGTCCGAGGGAGGACGGGGAAGTCCTCGAACCAGCGTAGGGGCACGGCGGCGGGCGGATCGGGGGACCGGCGATGGCGGATTGGGCCCGCGAAGGATGACGGGACACCTCGGCGGCCACTTCACCGACGTCGGGTGAAAAGGCCATGATAAACCTCCTTTTGGCCATTGTCTATGCCGGGACCCCGATCCCAGGTCACACTGATCTAGCATGTAACACATCATATCACTTTGCGGCCTCACGCACGATATTCCCACGGGTGCCACCTTACCTGGCCCGGGACCGTTTGCGCCTTTTGGCTCACGTATATGATAGTGTTGCTAGTATCCATATGACAAAGAACCCGGGCCGACATGACTAGTCGTAAACTCAAAGTGGCACTAACTTACCAAGACATGCATAGATGACCCAGCAACGAATGTGTCGGTCATCAGCGAGTGAATCCGGGCTATAGCAGCTGGGCTAACACGACTACGGAGAATCCGGGCTGTAGCAGGCTAACAGGACTTCGGTAGACACCACGTGACATTTCCCCGAAGGAACAGACACAGGAACAAAGGACACATGTCGACCAGCCTACATGTTCCGGAGCAGTAGCAAGCTACCATGGCTCAGCGGAAGCACCAGGAGACATTTCCCAGTAAGAGAGGCTACCAAGGATAAACAACTAGGTTGTCAGATCCCACACATACCAAGCATTTCAATAACATACACACAATATGCTCGATATGTGCAAATACAACATGGCATCACAACATAACTCTACAACTCAAAGTATTTATTCATTAGGCTCCAAAGAGCCAGATATTACAAACATGGGTCTGATGACCCAGCATTCAAGTCATACAAGCAATAAGCACAAGCGGAAGCATAACTTGTCTGAGTACAGACAACTACAAATGAAAAGGTTGGGAAGCCTGACTATCTACAAGACCCTGCTGAGGGCAGAAGATTGTAGCTGAGGTAACAAGCTAAACGTTAAAGTCCACATGGAACTACTAGAGAGACTGAAGTCTCTCTGCAAAAACATAAATTAAGAAAACATGAGTACAAATGTACCCAGCAAGACTTACATCAGAGCTAACTACATATTCATCGGTATCAACAAAGGGGGTGGTGGAGTTTAACTGCAACCAGCTAGCTTTGACTCGGTGGCTATCCTAAACTACGAGTACAAGTAACTCTTCTGAGGTGGAGCACACGAGTCCACATATTCACCATATCAATACACCACTATGGATGCGCTCCCGTCTCCCTATGAGAAGGCCATCCATAGCACTCACGCTTATCTTCCGCATTTTAGATTATCTAATTTCACTTGTCTATGGACTGTACAGGCAACCCAAAGGTCCTTTATCACAGACGCAGCTATTCGAATAGATCATTTATAACCCTCCAGGGGTGTAATTCTTCACACACGCTCTCGCCACTTACCGCCATGTACACGTCATGTATCTCGGCAACCTTCAAGCGGAAGCCTAGCGAGGGTGTCGGCCACGACCTGACTAACCACACAAGTCTCTAGTCTAGGTTTATCACCTATTCGGGTTCCATCCGCAAGGAGATCCGGCCGGGGTGTCACTCATGGCCCCAAACAATGTGTACAGGGTTCCCAAGCCCACCAAACGGGCGACGCTTGGTATACCCGGCCATGGTGCCTAGTCTGTCCCAAGCCCACCTGTACTAGGTGCCACTTGGTAGACTACTAACACTACCTACAAACACCAGAAACTAGTTTCAACTCCTGGACAGAGATCAGGTTGATTAATAAGCCGAGAGGGGCCGAGTTACCGGAACCCAAGGTGTGGTAGTAGTTGTTCATGGATCACAACACACAGAACTCAGTTCCTAAGGACGGTTTCAATGAGACAACCCACAATGTACTCCTACATGGCCTCTCACCGCTACCTTTACCAAATCGTGTTCACACACTTAGTTCTCAATAGTAGGACATGTTCACAACCTTCCAATTCATCCCAGATGAATCAGACCTGACACAACTCTAACCAATAGCAGGCATGACAAACAAGCATGAATGAGTAGGCACATTAGGGCTCAAACAACTCCTACTCATGCTAATGGGTTTCATCTATTTACTGTGGCAATGACAGGCCATGCAGAGGAAAGGGGTTCAACTACCGCAACATGTAACGGTTGAATCGTTGTTGTCCTAATGCAGTAAAATAGAGCAGGAGCGAGAGAGTGGGATTGTATCAGAATGAACAGGGGGGTTTTGCTTGCCTGACACTTCCGAAGATAGTATAGCTCTTCATCGATGTCATCGATCACATCATCGAAGCAACGTCTACTGAGAGGGGACAATTACCGGCAACAGAGAGAAAACCCAATTAATGCAATGCAATAATATGATGCATGAATGTGACATGACAATATGCTGTAGATTGAGCTAAATGCAACCAGCAACAAGTTAAATGAAGTTGGTTTGAACCCTAGGTTCAAATTCAAACTCCACATGTGGTTATTCAAATGCCATTTATTTGATTTCACTTATACAATAGGTATAAGTTGCTTGAACATGCATGAAAATGGTACGGATTGATAGATTGGATTTTTATGATAATTTATCATATATAAATTAATTCATTTGGAGTTACAGTTGATTTTATATGATTTTTAGAAGTTTAGGCAAATTTCTGAAAATAAATAAATCAGTTAGATTTATTTAAAATCTAGAAACAGTTTGTTGTGTCAGCATTGCAGCAGCACTAGGTCAGCGGTCAACATGGTCAAACCTGATCGATGGGGCCCACTAGTCAGTGACCCGGGTGCTAATCCCGCGTTGACTAGCACTTTGACCCGCTACGGGGCCCATTGTCAGTGGCTGAAGGGCGGCTGAGCTGGCGGGGATTAGTGATAATGATTGCGCCACGTCGGCCCTCGCCGGAGTTTCATGGCGGCGACCGAAGCGACAGCGGCACGGATCGGATTTGAGCTATGGGTGGTATTTTTGAGCTTGGTTTGCATCTACGGGACGATGGGACTCACGCGCATCCATTGCAACAAGCGGCAGCAGCTAGGGTGGCCGAAGCTCGCTGGAAATGAGGTCATGGTGGCGGCCGGAGTTTGGGTGGGGTCTGGTTTGGTGCTACAGTGCACGGAAGGAGGAGTTGGTGGGTGTGTGGGCTTGTTGGGAAGCTTTTGAGCACGGTGATGCGCTCGGTTTCGAGCTTACATGTCTGTGGCCACGGCGGCGACATGGCTGGCGGCGGTGAGGTTTTAGCTCCAATGGCTAACGCGGCTAGCAGACGAAATCAAGATTGGGGAGCAGGGGAAAAGACGGCGGGGCTCACTAGGGGCGGAGGAGAAGGCCAGCGGGCTCGAGGACGTGCCAGAGCGGGAGCACGGTCGTCGGCGATCTCAGTGACCAGAGGAGGAAGAAGACGTCGGGGGTGGGGCTCCGGGGCTCTTCCTGTCGCGTGGCTCGGTGGAGACAGCGTAGGGGTCGACGGCGGAGCTCGAAGTCACGTTGGAGAGGCACGGGGAGGTTGTGTTTGCAGCAACGACGAGCGGTGGCGTCGGCTACGCTCGGTGGCGCTGCGTGGAAGAGAAAACAAAGGAGGGGAGGAGCACGGGGAGAGTGGGAGGGGGTCAGGGGTGTACGTGGCGGCATTCAGGCACGTCGAGGAGGAGCTAGGCAGGCTGGGAGGGAGGAGGTGGCCAGGGCGCGTGCCCACGCGTGGCGACCACCTGCCCTCTTGCCTACTGGCAGGAGGTTGAAGATGGTGGGGGCACCTGGTAGGCTGGGCCAATAGTGATGGGCTGCAGCTCGGCCGCCAGGTAGGTTAGGTAGGTTTTCTGTCCTCTCCCTATTCTAACTCTTTTCTGTTTTCTATTTTCTGTTTTGATTTAGTAATGATACTAAACCATTTCATAAAATGCTAAAAATAATTATCGGTGCTTTCTGAATTCTTCCAGTGACCCTTAACAATTTACAACATTTTTTGAGCATCTAAAATATATATAGCCTTTAAATAGCTCCAAATCAAATACGTTTGAATTAATTCAAAGTCCAAATATGTCCTACAAAAATGTGAACCATTTTTGGTAGATGCTTCCACCTTGATCCAGAAATCATGAACATTTTTAAAGGGCATTTTGAAATCATTGAAAAATATTTTGGTTGGACCTATTTGAATTCCTTTGATGCTAGGCTTTGAACATTCCCATTTCAAATTTCCATGAAAGTTAAACATGATGCAGGCAAGATGCAAACACTAGGCAGCACCAGAAGCTAGGGATGTGACAACTCGCCCCCACTAAACAAGATTCTCGTCCCGAGATTCAAGCATAGGGTAAAAGAAGAGGGGACTTGAACTATCACAATCTTCATGATCCAACTGCCCTTCTCGAAGATGTTGATTCATTGCCTCATATTGATCTTGACGTCTTTGCTTTCGAGATCTTCATCCAACACGATGATGATAGGAAGAAACTCTATAGGAATTGATCTCCTCAAAGTTCGAGCACTCAAGATCATCTCATGGAGTGAGACGGAAGAATGTCTCTTGAGCTCAGACACAAGACACACATCAGGGTGATGGAAGAAACATATGACGAAGGCTCAATTTGGTAGGCAGCAATTCCATTAAAAGGATGGTGAATGAGATTCATTGTAGCGAGGATATTAATTGCCATGATTCCATAACGGGGCACCTTAGAAGAGGTGACTCATAGAATTATTCCCCTAAGTGGAAAAAAGAATTACTTTTGATATAGAGATCATTGAAACTCTCTATGCCAGCCTAAGAAAAATCACAATTGATCATTTGAAGGAATTCTAAAGAATGGCAGACTCAGTTTGGAAAGAAAACTAGAGTTATAAGACAACTCGGCAAACGGAAGGCACATTCCAATTGATACCGAGGATATAACCTAGTGTCTGAGCATGCTCTCAAGAACTTGAGCATCTCCATATTCATCAGGGTCTTACCAACATCCGCGTCGAGGATCCTGGCAACACATCATACTACCATGATGAATAGTGATGGACGATGCAGATGCAAAGGAAGACAACACCTTCTCAGATTTTACCTTAGCAATGCCAAGGAGACAAAACCTGGATGATCGACCGAAAGACATCTAACACTTGGCTTCTCATGTTCTCCTTGATGTACTAGATACCACGATCATGGTTAAATCATCAACATGGTCATCAAGTAAAGGTCGGACTTCGGGAGCTCAAAAATCCATAAGGATCAACTTCTAGATTAAGTCATGTGAGATCCTCATGGGGGAGAGACCAAACAGCTTAATCAAGATACTACAATAATAGTGCTTCCAGCTACGTGCGTCCACTTCACCGGAACCTATATCATAGTTCTTGGAAGAAGTTCCAACCATCATATCTGCCTGAGATTCAGATCGGGTTGGTAACAGGATAATTCAGACAACGTGTCTGGAAATAAAGTTTGCAACACAAACCGACGAGATGATGTTGCGAGATTCTCGGGAAATGAACTACGGTAGTAAGCTCCAAAACATGAGCTGGTTCTGCTACACCAATGTGAACACGCTGTCCCGGACAAGCATGACCACATAGTAGTCTTACAACAAAACACTACCGATTTCTAGTTGGGAACCATCATTGCGGATAAGGAAGTCCTTACATAAGTCATATGATTAGCTCTTATGAAGAAACTTCTTCTCCATGAACAATTCAATCAGTGGCTTGGTGTAACACCCACAATGTGGCTATATCTCCCACGTGTCGGGGCACGACTTAGAGGCATAGCCGCATAGTAGGTCTGTCGCAAGAGGGCTAATCTTTACACATCCCATGTACTGAATAAGAAAGGGATAAAGAGTCGGCTTACAATCGCCACTTCACACAATACATAAATAATCCATACACCATTCAAAGTACAATCAAAGGTCCGACTAAGGAACCAAAATAAAGAAAGACAACCCCAAATGCTAGATCCCCAATCGTCCCAACTGGACTCCTCTACTGATCATCCAGAAAACAAACATAGTAACGGGCCGAATCCTCGTCGAACTCCCACTTGAGTTCGGTAGCGTCCCCTGCACTGGCATCATCGGCACCTGCATCTGTTTGGAAGTAACCGTGAGTCACTAAGCATATATGGTAGCTAACTTACGCAAAAGAGAGCGAGAAGAGAAGCAACGCATGGTCGACAAGCTAATAGTGATCAAGAAGTGATCCTGAATCTACTTACGCTCAAGCATAACACAAGGCCGTGTTCACTTCCCGGACTCCACCGAAAAGAGACCATCACGGCTACACACGCGGTTGATTCATTTTAATTAAGCTATGTGTCAAGTTCTCTACAGCCGAATATTAACAAATTCCCATCTGCCCATAACCACGGTCACGGCTCTCGAAAGTTTATACCCTGCAGGGGTGTCCCAACTTAGCCCATCACAAGCTCTCACGGTCAACGAAGGATATTCCTTCTCCCGGGAAGAACCGATCAGTCTCGAAATCCCGGTTACAAGACATCTCGACAATGGTAAAACAAGACCAGCAAAGCCACCCGATGTGCCGACAAATCCCGATAGGAGTCGCACCTATCTCATTCTCAGGGCAACACCGGATGAGACAGGCTACGAGTAAAACTAACCCTCGAGTTTCCCTGAGGTGGCCCCGCAGGTGGCTCAGTTCGGACCAACACTCACAGGAGCACTGGCCCGGGGGGGTTAAAATAAAGATGACCCTTGAGTCTGCAGAACCCAAGGGAAGGTATATGGTGGTAGTTAGGCAAATGGTAAAACCAAGGTTGGGCCTTGCTGGAGGAGTTTTATTCAAAGCGAACTGTCAAGGGGTTCCCATAACACCCAACCGCGTAAGGAACGCAAAAACAAGGAACATAACACTGGTATGACGGAAAATAGGGCGGCAAGAGTGGAACAAAACACCAGGCAAAAAGTCATGCCTTCCAACCTTTACCAAGTATGTAGATGCATTAAAATAAATAAGATATAGTAGTGATATCCCAACAATATCCATGTTCCAACATGGAACAAACTTCATCTTCACCTGCAACTAGCAATGCTATAAAAGCGGTAACATAGCCAATCAATGGTTTTCTAGGAAGGTGGGTTAGAGGCTTGGCATGGCAATATGGGAGGCATGATATAGCAAGTGGTAGGTAGCGCGGCATAGCAATAGAGCGAACAACTAGCAAGCAAAGATAGAAGTGATTTCGAGGGTATGGTCATCTTGCCTGCAAAGTTCTCAGAGTTGTCGAAATCTTGATCCTTCTTAGTGTACTCAACAGGTTCCTCGATCACGTGCTCGTCTCCCGGCTCTACCCAAAGCAAGAACACAAGCAAAGGACCAACAATCAATCCCGGTGTAATGCACAAGCAACACGATGCAAAATATGGCATGATATGCGAGACATGATATGCAATGCATATGCGTGCTCCGGAAGGGAAAGAATGATCAAGGCATCAACTTGGAAAACCAAGTGTGCCGCTTGAAAGATGAGATGATTTTGGTCGAAATCGATATAAAGATCACTGGAAACGGATGCACGGTTTGCAAATCGCAAGCAAAACAAGAATGGCACAATTCTGCGATTAACAGCATGATGCCACTTAGAATGCATCAAGAAACTAAGCTACTTCACCCCAACATAACAACAAAATATATGACAGTGATGTACACAAGATGCTTGAAAAAACATGAACACTGAGCTACGGCTAAATCACACAAGAGCAGGTTCAAACAAGCATGGCAAAAGTGCAAAAGATATCATCTTCACAGACTTAGAGAAATTACTAACATGTCAAAAACAACATCAGGAAGCAATGTTTAGAGCAAGAAAACAACATGCTACAGGAACATATCATATCAAGAAAAGGCATGGCATGATTATAATAACTGCATAGAACAAAAGTCCCTTACTGAACATGAGCCAAAAAGGCACAAAAGATATGATGGAACCCATGTAAACATAGCAAGTTTTATTAACAGTTTCAAACTTACCAGAAAACAGAGCATGGCATAAACGGGACTATGAAGGCAACTTTGCGAGCTCAAATCACTCATAACAAAGCCTTGCATGACAAAACAAGCATACTAATGGCAAGATGACATGTTCACGAAGCTAACCATGGCAATATCAAGTTCATAGCATGCATGGATCACTAGCAACCACCATGGCAAAACTGATTATCATGTTAACATTCTTCCAGGAACATTTTATAGCAAAAGTAGAGCAAGAATAAGATATGCTAGGGCACTCCATAATTGCAAACAGGGGCATGGATGTATAGAGCATAACCATATGTTCAAAACATCCTTACTGAAGCATCTCAAAACAAGCATGGATATCACTGTAGCATCATGTTAACATGGCATCAAAATAACAGCAGGAAAATGACTTAGAAAAATCCTAAGTCCCTGAAAATAGCAATATCACGAAGCCTAGTTTGCATGCTTGTGCTAGTCACCAAATTGATCACAAAAATACAAGGCTAGCGCCTCTGTAAATATGGCATGATGTAGTTCAAAACACATGTATAGTTCATGCTCATATGAAGCACACATCATATGTGACAAAAATGACAAATCACCATAAACAGATAAGTAGCAGCGGTAAACATTTTATAGCACTCTTGCATAAATGATTCGCATGTCAAGACGAACTCAAATAAGCATGCCATAATGGAATGAAATGAAAAGCATATCACAATGAACACGTTGATATATCATATGCATGAAATGGAGCTACTGTCATGGAGATATGAGGCGATGAACAGGGGCATAAAATGTCACAGGGAAAATACTTAGTGGAAATCACCTCACCCAGATCTAGGATTCTTCGTGGGCGCGCGAACCGAGGCTGGATCCGAGCTCGCCGGAGATGCACCGGAGTGGGACAGGACGACGGAGATGTGCGGGGTTCGCCGGATCCGGGTCGCCGAAGTGGTGGCTGGCGACGAGACGATGTCGAGGCGGTGGGCGGCGGAGCTCGGAAGCCGAGGCGGCGGCCGGCGGAGCTGCGAACGGCGGGGCCGGCGAGGTGCTCGGCGGAGCCGGGCTGCGAGGCGGCGGGCGGCAGCCGGGCGCGGGGAGGCGCGCGGGACGGCGACGGCGATGGGCTCGGGCGGGCCCTCCTCGGGCTCGCCGGGTCGCGGCGGTGGGGACGGATCCGGGCACACGTGTCGCTCCCGGATTGGTGCGGGCGGTGGAGGCGGACGCGTCCGGCAGACGCGGACGTGTCCGGCGACACAAGAGGAGCGGGGCTAGGGTTTAGACTGCGAGATTTTCGGAAGGGATCACATATTTCTAGCTAGGAGGAGGTAGGAGTGTCCAAATGAGGTGTAGTTTTCGCCCACATGATCGTGACCCGATGACGGAGGGCATGGGAGTGGTTTGGATGAGTTATTGGGCTGTTTTGGAGGGGTGTTGGGCTGCAACACACAAGAGGCTTTCGCGGTTACCCGGTTAACCGCTGGAGTATCAAACGGACTCCAAATGGAACGAAATTTGACAGGCGGTCTACCGGTAGTGTACCAAGGCCACTTGGCAAATCTCGGTCCATTCCGAGAACATTTAACACCCGCTCACGAAAAGAGGCAAGAGGGGTGCGCCGGTGCACGTGGGAGTGTGGAATTGCAAAACGGACAACGGGGAAAATGCTCAGACGCATGAGACGAACACGAATGCAAATGCGATGCACGAGATGACATGATATGAAATGCATGACATGAAAAAAAATGCAAAACAAGGACAAACCCAACCACAAAGGGAAATCTCATAACTTAAAGCCGAAAATGGCAAGAGTCAGAGTTACAATTATGGCAAGTTACAACCGGGGTGTTACAACACTCCACCACTACGAAAGGATCTCGTCCCGAGATCTAGGACTAAAAGAACTCTGGATATTCGGAACGGAGCTGATCCTCGTGCTCCCAGGTGGCTTCTCAGTCGGAATGGTGTGACCACTTCATTTTCAGGAATTTGATTGACTTTTTGCGAGTCTTGCGCTCGGTTTCTTCAAGAATAGCAATGGGATGCTCATGGTAAGACAAATCTTCTTGGAGATCAATATCTTCGAAGTTGATGGTGCGCTCAGGAGTCTTGAAGCACTTGCGAAGCTGTGACACGTGAAACACATCGTGCACATTTGTGAAGTTGGACGGAAGCTCAATTTGATACGCGAGATCGCCTCTTTTTCCAATGATCTTGAAAGGACCCATGTATCTAGGGGCAAGCTTCCCTTTGATACCGAAGCTGTCGTGGAATTGTCACGGTAGATGTCCTAGTGAAAGGACTTAGTCGTAGGGCCATCGCAACTAGGAAGCTTAAAGGGGTTAATCGGGACAAAGGACACGAGAGGTTTATACTGGTTCGGCCCCTTGCGGTGAAAGTAAGGCCTAGTCCAGTTGATGTTGTATTGCTAGGTTTCGATGACCAAGGAGCGAATCCACTAGCTTGGCTATCGATCTCTTGTTTCTTGTCCTAAGCTGCCGCTGGGTCGTCCCCTTATATACACAGGTTGATGCCTGGCGGCCTACCGAGTCCCGGCCGGCTCATAAAACGTGTCCGGCTCGGTGACTTCTTTTACATGCCTTTCCTTACAAGTCTTTCCCTACATATGGCGGTTCACAATATTGGGCCTTAAGCCGCCTCTGGGCTTAGGCTTTCTATAAGTCTTAATAAACTATCATCTTGAATATTACTGGGCTTCTTTTCGTAACCCACCATTTGGGTTGACCCGGCCCCTCCTGGGCGGGTCATACCTGGTAGCTATATCCCCAACATTAGGCCCAGGTTGACTTGAACTTTGTTCTATGTAAATCTTCAACACTTAGACGAAATCCATCTTCCTCTCTCTTTAAAAACTCTGTAACCCGCCATGACATCATCTTCTGAAAACACGAAAGCCTGCTATGACGTCATCTTCAACGGATCTTTATCTTTTAACGTCTTCTGAGAATCGAGGCGTCTGTTTAGCTAGATAATCATTATTTTGGTCTTCCTCATTTTTTGCGCCTGCTTGTTCACTTATATCCTTATAAATAGGCTTGGCCGGTCCTTCTTCTTTCTTCTTCTTCCTTCCATCTTCTCGCTACCTTTCTTCCTCTCGAGCTCCGCCGCTGCCGCAGCACTCACCGTTGCCCTCAACGTCGGCCACTGCATCACCCTGAGCTCATCCAGAGAACCGCGACGACTCTTCGCAGTAGATCTGCACTTCGTAAGTTCCTTCTTTTTCACGCAGTTAGATCCATATTAGGGTTGCGAGTTCATCGGTGTTCTTCACTGTTCATCACGGACCTTCTTGTTGTTCTTCCTCCGCAGCCTCTTCTGATCCAAAAAGGAACACATAACTCGTGTGGTAGTTGTTTTGCGTCCATTTTTGATACTAGTAGATCCCTTTTTCCTGTACAGAGGCCTTTTTAGAGCTGATGAACTCCTCCACGCTCATTCTTTAGGTCTAGATTTATTTTTCTTTTCTGACCCATTTTGATCCAGAATGCTAGTGAGAGCTTTGGGAAATCTGTTTGTCTCAGCACTTAGCCAATTCTATTTCTGGCTTCCTTCAAATGTCTTTAGTCATGGCAGCTTATTACGCCGGCTCACTTTTCCCTTATATGACATTAGCCTTTACTTAAGCCGCCATTACTCATTTGCACCATCATCATTCAACTTTTAATTTCACCATTGAATTGAACCGGCACATTACTATCTTTTCAGTTTGTCCTTTGATCATCATGCCGTCAAAAGCACCGACTGTCTACAACTGGGTCCCTTCCACAGTCACTGAAGATACCTTGAAGGAATTTTTCACCATAGGATTTTTGCCAGGGAAAAATGTTATGTCTTATCGTGCACCTAACCCGGACGAGGAACGGCCTAATCCCAAAGACGGTGAAGTTATTGTCTTCACGGACCACATGAATCGGGGTTTTTCACCACCCGGTTCAAAGTTCTTCAGAGACGTTCTTCATTTTTTCAAACTTCACCCTCAAGATCTTGGACCCAATTCCATATCCAACATCTTCAATTTTCAAGTTCTCTGTGAGGTTTATCTTCAAGAAGAGCCGACTGTGGAACTCTTCAGAGAATACTTTTATCTAAACCACCAGAATGAGTGTACCAATGGCCCTAGCTTGGTACTCGGTGGAATCTCAATTCAGCGCCGACAGGGCGCCGTCTTTCCCTTAATAGTCTTACCGAGTCATCCCAAAGATTGGAATCAGACCTGGTTCTATTGCCAAGATACGTCTCCAGACAACGAAAAACCATTGTCGGGTTATCGCGCGGAGCGTATGGATTCCAAGTTTGTGCTCCCTGATAAGCTTACTTCGGCTGAACGCAAGAAGCTTATTCCATCTATTAAAAGGATCAATGCCTTACTGGGGAATGGCTTAACCGGAGTTGACTTGATCCGTTGCTGGATCTCGTGGCGGGTCATTCCTCTAAGCCGCCGATCCAAATTTATGTATGAATATGGCGGAGGCCCAGATGACTCTCTGCGTCACAACTCTGTACAACTAACTGAAGAAGATGTTGTTTCAATGTAAACCATCCTTGTGAACGGCAACTATGAGGACTGCAATAAGGTTGGGTTACACCCCTTCTGTAAACTTAACCCGGCACCAGAGGTGAGAAACCCTTGACCTCTTTCTCTGTTTGTGTTTTCCTCAGTAGTTTTAAATACTTGCATGACCTTTTATCATGTTTATTTGTTTATAGGCCAAATCTGACTTCTGGAAAGCCAAGTATGACCATGAAGCTGCCAAGAATGCTAGAGCCGCCGCCATAGCCGCTAGGAAGACGACCCGGAGGTCCAAGAAGAAAAGGAGCACTGCTTCGGACCTGTTATAGATTGACGATGATACTGAGTCAGAGGTAGCCCTTGACTCCCTTGGCCAGTTTTTTAATAACCTTATTGACACTGACTATTGCCAGGACGACACGGGGGCCAGTCGGGCCGTAGAAGAAGAGGTAGCTATTTCTTCTGACTTAGACCATTTGCCAAGACAGAGACTTCGACTGGTAACCCGGAAAGTAAGGTTTTCACACCCTTCGGCTTATTTGGACCCCCATTTTCTTTTGAAAAAGAAGCAACATGACAGCAGCCGTCGGGCCCAGAATAATGACGATGATGAACCGCCTTCCGTTTTACAACAAACTCCTCGAAAGTGCTAGAATGAGGTTTCTTTCATCTTCATCTGTTGCTTTCATTAATGAATCTAATCCCTTGCCTCACTGACATTATTTTACCTTTTACAGGAGGTTTCTCGCTCTTCTAGCGACTCATCTCAGACTCAGTTTCGGGCTTTCAAAACTGCTCCTGGGTAAGGAAAAATCAGCTTTCTTCTGTATCTTTAAAAACTGCATTCTTATACTAACTGTCTTATAAAACTTTTCTTAGCGGCCAAGCCAAATCCAATAAGGCCAAGGTGATTAAGCCGTCAGAAGACCCGAAGGTTCCTGCACCTGAGCTGGCCATGCCAACTCCTCCCTCTGAAACTGAAGCACCTTAAGACCCGGCTGTTCATACTCAATTGGATCCTCCTAAGTTGTCAGCCGATGAGATCACCCTTAATCCGGCTATCACTGAACCACCAACAACTTCTGATACTGACGTGTTGATTACTGGTAGTCGATTTGTTGAACCGGGGACCCCCACTGTGTTAGCCCGGCACACTGCTAAACAAGAAGCCTTGGAGAAGCAGAAAATGTGTTTTGATATCTCTCACTACACTCATCTGAATGCTAGTGACATATTATTCGGCTATCTCAGTCATGTTCATTCCATCCATGAGTCAGAAATTGAGATGGTCAAGCAATTGCAGCTAAAATATGAGGTATGTTCTCCGATTCACTTATACTCTGCCAGCCCCCAAGTCCTGAGATGATGAACCTGAATGATCTGTAGACTTTATGTGGGGACCCCGACTCATAAGTCGTGATCACCGAATGCACGTGTATAGTGATCCCAGATATCAATGCTCACTGAACACACAGAAGCTGAATAACAAGAGTCTTACATCCATACATATCGTCTTACACAAATTATGACCATTATGGTCAAGTCTTACATAGATAAAGCCACAAGGGCTGAATACCAAATCAACTTAAGCAACGGAAATCTTCGTCGATAAGTAGAACCCATGCCATCTGCCTTAACCCTATAGGCATTCTGACTGGGAAACGTCCTAGTTCGCATGTTCATCTCTAAAGAACTCTTCATCGAACCCCTGTTCTTCCATGCCTGGCCAATTAAATAACCAGTGGCAAGCCAATGAGTACTTTGAATGTACTCGCAAGCAACCCATGTTTTGGCTCAAGGTACAACAATGCATGACATAGGTAAATTTTTGTAGAAAGCTAATTCTGATGTGTTATGACATGTTCAACAACTGGTAAAACATGCATCATACGAATTCAAGTAACCTTAGGAACTGGTTACAGATATCAACATAAAGGGAGTGGGCTCCAACCCAACTCATCCATATCAAGACCTTTCACTTGACCCAAGTAGTTCTTCCCACACACACTGGTTTGTAAACAAGTGGACGTACCCCAAGGGCGGTTACCCAACTGTCCTTCACCGTGGACATGGCTATTCGAATAGTTTTACACTCTGCAGAGGTTACACACTTTATCGATAAGATCCGGGGAACTTCCGTGTCATCCACGACCCGCGGTACCTCAAGTACCCAGGGTAAGCACCTGATCACTATCTTTCCCTAGACGACACTAACATAGAGTCCACTCGATTGGTAGAAACCCCCATGCCCAACATTTCTCATCTTAAGAGTATGGAGCCACACTCCCATATTCATCTCATACCACAAGCATGGGGTACCAACGGTGTGTCCGGTGCCCTGTAAAGACAGTCAAGGCCGCCCTACCTGGCATGACCCCGTCCCGAGAGAGCGCAACAACAACTCTCTTGTCACTAGTAATGCGGGCTCCATGCTAGTATCGGCCTAGGTAATCAATAATGCCCTTTCCCATATAAGGGTAGAGTGGTTGCGCATGTAAGGTTGGAATAACGGTCGCAACTTAAACCAATCTGTTTTGAAAACAACACACACACTTGCCTCGGTACACCACTTCGTCATCAAGTGGTTACCCAACTCATTATCTCCCTCGGGCATAAGTGGCACCCGACGGGGTTTTGGAAAATTCTTCTGAAAACAATCTTGCTCCCATCACCATGCATATTCCTGTCCCTTTTTGCGTAGCAACTACTTTAGCATCATATCTACTCCCACCAGCATAACCCTCATAGGAAGGTAGGGTCATGCATAATGCAAGTATCAACAAGGAAGTAACAAAGGTAACCCATCACGGTGGTTACCACCTCATCATGATTCCGTTGCAACAACAATATGGTGCTATATGACATGCATAAAAAGGGTTTCTTAGACATGGTCAAAGGGCTGCTTGCCTGGCTCAGCAAAGTCTTCTGGGTCTTCAAAGTCTTCTGGTACAACTCCTTCGTCAGCAACGCAATCTATCATCGCAAAATAATAACGATAAAATAAGGAAATAATAAAACAGAAAAATCAAAGTGCTCAGAAAAATGTCCACTCATTTTTGTTAAATACTAGGGTTAAACTAAGAAGGGGAAAATTCTTATTTCTAGATTTGGAGCTACAGAGACAGAGTAATGGATTTTCAAACAAGGATTTAATTGCTCAAATTTGAATTTAAATTTGAACAACACAGAAAAGTTGGTTGGGCATGTATGAAAGTTATAGCATTAAATAACTAGGATTTTTACAGGATTTTAGGAACTGGAATTATTGCATTTGGATTGATATTTAATCCTATGGAATTTTTGGAAAAGGGATAGAAAAAGAAAAAAGAGAAAGGGCATTGTGCCCGCTGGGCTAGAATAGCCGCAGTGCAGCAGGCCTAGAGGGGGAAAAGGCCCAGGCGAGCCAGCGTGCACGCGTCAGATTTTCAAACCTGACGGGCGGGGCCCGGGCGTCAGCGAGAGAGAGAGGGGCGAGGGAGAGGTGAGGATGACAGGTGGGCTCCACCTGTCATCTCTAACCTCGCAACAGAGAGGTCGGTGAGCTCACCGACGACGCTACAGGGGACGGCAGGTCGAGCGGGTGGCACCGTTGGACTCAGGGGGATGTCGCCGTTCGGGTGGTGGTGGAGGTGGTCGCCGGGGCAGCCTGGTTTGCCGGCGATGAGGCCACGCGGCGGAGGTGCTTCGGGCGTCGGTGGTTCCGGCCGTTACCGGCTGCAAAAAGAGTGGGAGAGAGAGGGGAAAGGGTGAGTGATGTCGTGCGGTTCCAGATCGGGAGAGAACGGGGGCGGAGGAGGCCTATACCGCGCGAACACCGACGAGCCGAGGCGGCGGAGCTCGAGCTTGATCTCGAGCTCAGGCGGCTCTGGAGGCAAATGGGTGGTGCGGGAGGTTGATTAGGAGTGTGGGAGAGCGACAGGGAGTGAGAGAGAGGCTCGGGGTCGTCTTATATAGGCTGGCCGAGGTCCACCATAGGCGCGGCCTACGAGCGTCCGCGGGATCGGCTCGGGTGGCCATTAGAGAGGAAATGGAGGGCTCGGGGGTGTTCATGGGAGTGGTTTAGAGTGCCAGGGAGAGAGAGGAGGGGCGGGATGAACTGCGGGCGGGCCACAGGAGCGGCGCGAGCATTAGCCGAGCGGGGCGGCGTTCTGGCGTGAGCTGCAGGAGAGAGAGGAGGGCGCGGGAGCAAGTGGGCGGCCTGCTGGCGTGGAGCGGACGTCGAGGGGCATCGACTGGCGCGCGGGGGAGGCTCGAGGCGGTTGGGGACGCGGCGTCAACAGTCGGGTGCTCTGCCAGGCGCTCTAGAGCGCGACTTTGGCAGGCATCCGCGGTTTTCCCGCGTCCTCGCGCATCCACTTGTGTCTGGCAACTGCAGCGGGCGTGGGCAAAAGCTGGGGAGAGCCTTGTATGCTCTGGAAAGCTGAGAGGAGAGAAGGAGGATGAGAGAGAGGAAGGATTCCACTGTCCAGAGAAGAAATATGGGGCTCTCCCCCCTTCATCATTGCTTCCTCGGTCAGCAAGGCACACAGGTGCTAGAGGGGGACTAGGAGGGGTCGTGGTAGAAAGTTGAGCCTACGAAGATTAGTGGAAGAGGCCAAAATGGGATTTTGGTAAAGTGGCAGAAGGTGTTTGATGCTGGTTTGGGCAAGTAGATGATTTCCATTTGCCATGATACTCCACATGGTGAAATGTCACGTATAATTAGGGCCTTCCACCAATTTTGAGCTTATTTGGGCAAAGTTGCCAATGCAACTTTTGTAAACCCTAGATATTAGTAGAAATGAACTTCTGCAGATCTAGTTGAGCAAATCACTTCCCCTTGATGCACCACTCAGTGTGGTGGCTTTATTTGGTCATGTGAACATCTTCACAAAAGTTGGGGTCAAGGAGAGAAAATTGGTAGTACAAAGTTTTTCAAATTTGAATCTGGACAGAGACGGTTTTGGGGCACTTTTGTGAACCAAAACAGTTTGGATTGATCTAAAACTCTGAAATGTCATCATATTATGTATGTGTGACTTGCTAGAATTTTCTTGGATTTTTATGAAAATATTTCCTGTAGAAATATTTCAAATCCTTGAAATGGGAAGAAATGGTTTTGGGAGGTTTTGTCCAATATTTTGAACATGACCATGTGTTGAAACTCTTATATATGGAAAATATATGTCCACAGAGTTTCCCTGATTTTTTTCAAATATTTTTGAAACAATAAAATAATTTTTCCCTATTAAAGACCATTTCTGGCCTTAAGAAAAAGCTTTTAAATAAAATAGGGAAATAACCTTTAAAATTATATTTTTGTGGTTTATGGGAATCCTATATCTATTAGGTTTCAAATATACTCTTTGAAATATTTTTCATACCCTAAATCAAGTACTTGTAGTGCAAGCCTCAATTCAGGGGTTTTTGGAAAACTAAATTTCGAAAATACTTTTTGGCCAATTTATTTTTGTAAGAAAATACTATATTGCACTATACACATGGCATGATCATTGGATAGAAGTTTGGGGCAGGGGGTGAGGTATATAAAGTGGAGTAGTTGACTTTAAAGAGCACTTGAAAAATCACAGAGAGAAAACCAACTCCAAATAAAAGCCAAATAATGCAAAAGTTTTTGTTAGTCCAAATTTTCATGTTTTATTAATGCAAATGACATGTTACAAAATGCAGGGTGTGGCAGACCTACCCCCCTTACAACAATCCCGTCCCCGATATTCCTAAACTAGGCTTTAAAGAGATACGGAAACTCGGATCTAAGGTAGTCTTCACGTTCCCAGGTTGCTTCTGCTTCAGTGTGGTTGCTCCACTGGACCTTGAAGTACTTGATGGTGCGGCTTCGAGTGCGTCGTTCAGCCTCGTCCAAAATGCAGATGGGCCTCTCACGGTAGGTCAAATTAGGCTGAAGGTCAATGGCTTTGTGATTGACGTCCTTGTAAAGATCAGGCTTGTCTGGAACTTGGAGACACTTCCGGAGTTGTGACACGTGGAATACGTTGTGCACATCGGATAGTTCAGGTGGCAGTTCCAACTGGTAAGCCACTTCTCCGCGTCGTGCGGTGATCTCGAAGGGGCCGATAAATCTTGGTGCGAGCTTTCCCTTAATGTGGAAACGCTTTGTTCCCTTAAGAGGAGTTACTCGCAGGTATACATGGTCTCCGACTTGGAAGTCTACTTGTCGGCGACGAGTATCAGCATAGCTCTCTTTTCTTGACTTGGCGGTCTTCAATCGCTCTCTGACTAGCTGAACTTGCTCTTCTGCTTCACGGAGGATATCAGGCCCAAATACTAGTCCTTCTCCGGTTTCTGACCAATTGAGGGGCGTGCGGCACTTCCGTCCGTATAACACCTCAAATGGTGCCATCCGAAGGCTTGACTGATAACTGTTGTTATAGGAGAACTCGGTAAAAGGGAGGCATTCTTCCCACTTAGCTCCATATGCTAAGACACAGGCTCGGAGCATGTCTTGAGTATCTGATTCGCTCGCTCTATCTGACCCCCGGTCTGTGGGTGGAAAGCAGTGCTGAAGGATAACTTGGTTCCCATAGCCTCTTGGAACTTCTTCCAGAACCTTGAGGTAAACGGGTTCCCTCGATCGGACACAATCTCCTTAGGAACACCATGAAGGCTTACAATTCTATTGATGTAAAGGGTTGCCAGCTGGTTGCCATCATAGGTAGTCTTGACAGGAATGAAATGGGCTACTTTGGTCAAATGATCGACTATGACCCAGATGGAGTCATGTCCCTTGTTTGACCTAGGTAGTCCAGTGATGAAATCCATTCCGACTTTATCCCATTTCCACTCGGGGACCTTGAGTGGTTGCAGCAATCCAGCAGGTCGCTGATATTCAGCCTTGACCCTTTGGCATACATCACACTTTGCAACATAGGTGGCAATCTCTCTTTTCATCCCGTGCCACCAAAATCTTTCCTTCAGGTCTTGATACATCTTGGTCCCTCCAGGATGGATGGAATACGGGGTGTCATGAGCTTCTTGCAAGATCAAGTTCTTGAGCTCAACCTTGTTGGGTACACAAATGTGATTCCTGAACCACAAAATTCCTTGCTCATCCTCTGAGAATCCTGGGACCTTGCCTGCCTTGATCTTCCTCTTGATGCCTTCAATACTCTCGTGTCCCTTATGAGCTTCCTTAACATCATCCATCAGGGTAGGCTTGACTTCGAGGTTGGCCAAGAATCCTGGTGCAACCAGTTCCAACCCGAAGCTTTCAAGTTCTACAAGGCAGGTAGTTTTTCCTTAAGCATAGCATTCAAGGAACAAGCCTTTCTGCTTAATGCATCTGCTACCACATTAGCCTTTCCAGGGTGGTATTGAATACTGAGATCGTAATCCTTGATCAATTCTAGCCATCTTCTCTGCCTCATGTTCAATTCCTTCTAAGTGAATATACTTCAGACTTTTGTGATCCGTGTATATCTCACACCACTTCCCTATGAGGTAATGCCGCCATGTCTTCAGGGCATGAACCACTGCTGCTAACTCAAGATAATGAGTAGCATAGTTCTCCTCATGAGGACGTAGCTGTCTGGATAGATATGTTATGACCCAGCCTTCTTGCATAAGAACACCTCCAAGTCCAGTTCGCGAGGCATCACAATATATCACAAATTCCTTGTGAATATCAGGTGTAGCCAGAACTGGGGCAGTGGTCAATCTCTTCTTCAGCTCCTAGAAGCTTTCTTCGCACTTCGGTGTCCACTCAAACTTCTTGTCCTTCTTCAAGAGCTGGGTCATGGGTCGGGCAATGCTTGAGAATCCTTCAATGAACTTGCAGTAATATCCCGCGAGTTCGAGGAAGCTTCTGACTTCCTTCACATTGCTCGGGGTTTGCCATTCAGCCATGGCTTGGATCTTGGTGGGGTCCACTGACAATCCTTCGGCAGTCAATTTATGACCCAAGAATCCAACCTCATGCAGCCAAAATTCACACTTGCTGAACTTGGCGTACAGTTGGTGCTCTCTAAGCTTGTCTAGGACCATCCTCAAGTGTTGTTCGTGCTCTTCTTCTGTCTTCGAGAAGACAAGAATGTCATCAATGAAGACGACGACAAACTTGTCCAAATATTCCATGAAGACCTTATTCATGAGATACATGAAGTAAGCTGGGACATTGGTCAATCCAAAGGACATGACCATGCACTCATACAGGCCATATCTGGTTACAAATGTCGTCTTCGGAATATCTTGGGGTATGATTTTCAGCTGGTACTACCCAGACCTGAGGTCGATCTTGGAGAACACCTTGGCCCCAGTAAGTTGATCAAACAGATCTCCGATCTTTGGAAGTGGATACTTGTTCTTGATTGTAACTTCATTGAGGGAGCGGTAGTCAATGCACAAGCGGATGGTACCATCCTCCTTTGCCACAAACAGAACAGGTGATCCCCAAGGGGAGGCACTAGGGCGGATAAATCCCTTCCTCAACTGCTCTTCCAGTTGCTTCTTCAACTCTGCTAACTCCTCCGATCCCATTCTATAAGGCTTCTTCTAGATGGGTCCTGCTCCGGGTATGAGCTCGATGATGAACTCAATGTCTCGGTCAGGAGGCATTCCCGGTAGCTCATCAGGAAAGACATCGGGGTATTCGCATACTACCAGCACTTGCTCCAATCCAACTTCTGATAAAGAGTTGACTTGGGCGCCTTGAGCAGAGGAGGGGTTGGGAGCAAACTTAACTTCAACTCCTTGGTCATTGGTCACAGTGAAGGTCCGGTTAGCGCAATCTAACAAGCCTTGGTGCTTGATGAGCCAATTCATTCCTAGGATCACATCCAAGCCTTGTGATCTTAAGACGATAAGCTCTGCTAGGAAGTCTACCCCGTTAATGACAATTCCGAATCCCTTACAACCTACCTTGGCTCTCATCTCCGCTCCGGGGGTTTGTACCACCATAGGGTTATTCAGGGGTGTAGGGGTCATGCCACTTTTTAATGCAAACTTTTGGGTGACAAAAGAATGCGTGGCTCCTGAATCAAACAAGACAGTTGCAGGTGCTGAGTTGACAAGGAACCTACCCAGCACGATGTCCGGGTCTTCTTGGGCTTCTTCTGCAGTGACATGATTCACACGACCCTTGCCATTGTTGGGCGGATTGCGGGGAGCTTGGTTCCTTTGTGGCATCCCACGGCCTTGGCCTTGGTTCTGCGTATTGGGGCGCGGGGCGTCGGGCTTCTTGTCGGGGCAATACTTGGAGTAGTGTCCTGCCTGACCACATCCGAAGCAAGTGACTTGATTGGGGTTGCTGCTCTTGCCGGCATTGTTATTGGGGTTGTTGAAGGCTGGCCTAGCATTGGCATACTCCTGAGGCTGATAGTTGGTGCGGGGTGCAGGGGCTCTTGGCTGATGATAGGTTGGCTTGACCGGGGCTGGCTGCCACGGGCGAGGCTTCTGGTTGCTGGAGCTGCCCTTGCTGATCATCTTGCGCTTACAAGTATCGTCCAAAGCATGTTGCTTGTCCTCAAGCATGAGTGCACCAGATCAGGAAAGGTTGGGCAGTCACACACAACAAGCGAGTACTGCAGAGTCTGGTTAAGGCCTTCCATGAAGCGCTCTCTTTTGGCAGCATCAGTGCTGACATCTTTAGGAGCATATCTTGACAGGACACTGAACTTCTGCATGTACTCCTTGACAGTGCTACTACCTTGCTTCAGGGCTCGGAATTCACGCTTCTTGATGGCCATGATTCCAGAAGGAATGTGGGCCTTGCGGAATTCTGCCTTGAAGTCATTCCAAGTGATGTTTTGCTCAGCATGCATGGCCTTGAATCCATCCCACCAAGCTCTGGCAGTTCCCCCGAGACAGTGAGCAGCATACGCCACCTTCTCACGGTCCTCAGTGCATCCGACTAGTTCCAGCAGATCCTCAATGGTGCGGACCCAGTCATCTGCATCCAGGGGTTCAGCAGTCTCGATGAAGGTGGGTGGTGCATGCTTCTTGAACTCCGCCAACGTGGAACGTCCATTGTCGTTCCCCGCTGGCTGGTGATTGACAGCTTGAGCAATCATCTGGAGGGGTGCAATGTTGGCTTGGCGTTCCTCTCGGAAGGCTTGGAGAAGTTGAGCCATGTCCATGTTTGGAGGCGGTGGCGGTGGTGGAGCTTTTCCTTGGGTTTGGTCCTGACTGGCTCCTGCTCCGGCTTCTTGCTGTTGGGTAGAGGTACCAGTACGTGTTACAACAGGCATCCTGTTGGAGCGGTCAAGATGTCATGATTGGGAAAGATGAGGGAAAGCAATATAGATGGGCTGCCTAGTAAGGGGGTTGGTATGACACTAATTGTTTTCATGCAAGGGCCAAAAGGCCAAACACATTCATTAAAATCCAAATGGGTGATGTAGTCACTTACAAGTTCCCGGAGGAAAGTACGACGTTCACCAAACACGTCAAAAACGAATAAAACACTACATGGCTTCATATGAACCATTACAAGGACTCGACTTCGCATAGGGGGTACACGACCTATCCTACCTTAAGGGTTACGAACTGGCCTATCCTAGTCCCGAACGGTGTCTAAGTGGTGGAATGCTCGGTCGCGTATTCCGGTTCCTCTGGGTCTTCCTCCTCATCTTTATCTGTCTCAGTTTCTTCGTCACTTGAGGGAGTGGGGGAGTGGAGGAGCTGAACACGGTGCTGCTTCGCCGGTGGCACCATGAAGAGGTTGCGATATTCCTTCGCCATCATACGGCGTGGCCGAGATGATCCCTTGGCATGCGTAGCCTGTGGGGGTCGCCCGCCTCGATAGGCAACAACGGGCTGTCCAGGGGGTGCACCATCCTTCTTGATCCTGTACGCCTTTATCTGAGCTAGGCGGAGGAGTTCCTTGGTCTCATGGAGTTCCCTCCGAAGCTCCATCGACTCCGAGGCCAAGTGTTGTGCAAGGCTGTCAGCACACAAGCTGAAGTAGGTCTGGAAACGGAGGGGAAGCCCCTCGTCCATGGGTGGAGCTGGTGCGCTGCTCTCGTCATCACCCTCCTTACGATAAGGCAAGTAACGAGTGGCTGGCTCACTTGCCATCTCTGGAAGAATATCCCAAAGGCGAGTCAGCGCCCTAAGTGCAGCAGTCTCAATGGCGAGGAGCAGGGTCGCCATCTGGGGTCTTCAAAGAACCAGCTTGTCGGAGAGTCGTTCGCCCTCACGACTACCTCCACGTGATAGTCCTTCTTGGCGTTGTTGATCCAGTGCTCGTGATAGGAGAAGGTGGGGGCTCGAGTGAACTGGCACTTCTTGAGGCTGTCCTCAAGAAGCACGGGAAATCCAGTGGTCAGGAAGTCCTCGGGTACGACGGGCAGCTACAAAAGTGGAAGGGGAAGGGTCAATAGAGGAGATATGACCCCTGTTTGGGATATTTTTAGAAAACGTAGGTATATAGGTAGTTTTGTAGATGGTCTCACTCTAACTAACGTCCATGCTAACTAAGGCTTCCTATAGTCAGGATGGCTCTGATACCAGCTCTGTGGGGACCCCGACTCATAAGTCGTGATCACCGAATGCACGTGTACAGTGATCCCAGAGATCAATGCTCACTGAACACACAGAAGCTGAATAACAAGACTCTTACATCCATACATATCGTCTTAGACAAATTATGACCATTATGGTCAAGTCTTACATAGATAAAGCCACAAGGGCTGAATACCAAATCAACTTAAGCAGCCGAAATATTTGTCGATAATTAGAACCCATGCCATCTGCCTTAACCCTACAGGCATTCTGACTGGGAAACGTCCTAGTTCGCATGTTTGTCTCCAAAGAACTCTTCATCGAACTCCTGTTCTTCCATGCCTGGCCAATTAAATAACCAGTGGCAAGCCAATGAGTACTTTGAATGTACTCGCAAGCAACCCATGTTTTGGCTCAAGGTACAACAATGCATGACATAGGTAAATTTTTGTAGAAAGCTAATTCTGTTGTGTTATGACATGTTCAACAACTGGTAAAACATGCATCATACGAATTCAAGTAACCTTAGGAACTGGTTACAGATATCAACATAAAGGGAGTGGGCTCCAACCCAACTCATCCATATCAAGACCTTTGACTTGACCCAAGTAGTTCTTCCCACACACTGGTTTGTAAACAAGTGGACGTAGCCCAAGAGCGGTTAACCAACTGTCCTTGACCGTGGACACGACTATTCGAATAGTTTTACACTCTGCAGTGGTTGCACACTTTACCCACAAGATCCGGGGAACTTTCGTGTCATCCACAACCCGCGGTACCTCAAGTACCCGGGGTAAGCACCCGATCACTATCTTTCCCTAGACGACAATAACATAGAGTCCACTCGATTGGTAGCAACCCCCATGCCCAACATTTCTCATCTTAAGAGTTTGGAGCCACGCTCCCATATTCATCTCATACCACAAGCACGGGGTACCAACGGTGTGTCCGGTGCCCTATAAAGACAGTCATGGCCGCCCTACCTGGCACGACCCCGTCCCGAGAGAGCGCAACAACAACTCTCTCGTCACTAGTAATGCGGGCTCCAAGATAGTATCGGCCTAGGTAATCAATAATGCCCTTTCCCATATAAGGGTAGAGTGGTTGCGCATGTAAGGTTGGAATAACGGTCGCAACTTAAACCAATCCGTTTTGAAAACAACACACACACTTGCCTCGGTACACCACTTCGTCATTAAGTGGTTACCCAACTCATTATCTCCCTCGGGCATAAGTGGCACCCGACGGGGTTTTGGAAAAGTCTTCTGAAAACAATCTTGCTCCCATCACCATGCATATTCCTGTCCCTTTTTGCATAGCAACTACTTTAGCATCCTATCTACTCCCACCAGCATAACCCTCATAGGAAGGTAGGGTCATGCATAATGCAAGTATCAACAAGGAAGTAACAAAGGTAACCCATCAAGGTGGTTACCACCTCATCATGATTCCATTGCAACAACAATATGGTGCTATATGACATGCATAAAAAGGGTTTCTTAGACATGGTCAAAGGGCTGCTTGCCTGGCTCAGCAAAGTCTTCTGGGTCTTCAAAGTCTTCTGGTCCAACTCCTTCGTCAGCAACGCAATCTATCGTCGCAAAATAATAACGATAAAATAAGGCAATAATAAAACAGAAAAATCAAAGTGCTTAGAAAAATGCCAACTCATTTTTGTTAAATACTAGGGTGAAAACTAAGAAGGGGAAAATTCTTATTTCTGGATTTGGATCTATAGAGATAGAGTAATAGATTTTCAAACAAGGATTTAATTGCTCAAATTTGAATTTGAATTTGAACAACATAGAAAAGTTGGTTGGGCATGTATGAAAGTTATAGCATTAAATAAGTGGGATTTTTACAGGATTTTAGGAACTAGAATTATTGCATTTGGATTAATATTTAATCCTATGGAATTTTTGGAAAAGGGATAGAAAAAGAAAAAAGAGAAAGGGCACTGTGCCTGCTGGGCCAGAAGAGCCGCAGTGCAGCAGGCCCAGAGTGGAAAAAGGCCCAGGCAAGCCAGCACGCGCGCGCGTCAGATTTTCAAACCTGACGGGCGGGGCCTGGGCATCAGCGAGAGGGAGAGGGGCGTCGGTGGTTCCGGCTGTTACCGGCTGCAAAAAGAGTGGGGGAGAGAGGGGAAAGGGTCAGTGATGCCGTGCGGTTCCAGATCGAGAGAGAACGGGGGTGGAGGACGCCTATACCGCATGAACACCGACGAGCCGAGGTGGCGGAGCTCGAGCTCGATCTCGAGCTAAGGCGGCTCTGGAGGCAAATGGGTGGTGTGGGAGGTTGATTAGGAGTGTGTGGGAGAGACACAGAGTGAGAGAGAGGCTCGGGGTCGTCTTATATAGGCTAGCCGAGGTCCACCATAGGCGCGGCCTACGGGCATCCGCGGGATCGGCTCGGGTGGCCATTAGAGAGGAAATGGAGGGCTCGGGGGTGTTCGTGGGAGTGGTTTAGGGTGCCAGGGAGAGAGAGGAGGAGCGGGATGAGCTGCGGGCGGGCCACAGGAGCGGCGCGAGCATTGGCCGAGCGGGGCGGCGTTCTGGCGCGAGCTGCAGGAGAGAGAGGAGGGCGCGGGAGCAAGTGTGCGGCCTGCTGGCGTGGAGCGGACGTCGAGGGGCATCGACTGGCGTGCGGGGGAGGCTCGAGGCGGTCGGGGGACGCAGCGTCGATGGTCGGGTGCTCTGCCAGGCGCTCCAGAGCGCGACTTTGGCCGGCATCCGCGGTTTTCCCGCGTCCTCGCGCGTCCACTTGTGTCTGGCAACTGCAGGGGGCATGGGAAAAAGCTGGGGAGAACCTTGTATGCTCTGGAAAGCTAAGAGGAGAGAAGGAGGCTGAGAGAGAGGGAGGATTCCACTGTCCAGTGAAGAAAAATGGGGCTCTCCCCCCTTCATCATTGCTTCCCCGAGCAGCAAGGCACACAGGTGCTAGAGAGGGACTAGGAGGGGTCGTGGTAGAAAGTTGAGCCTACGAAGATTAGTGGTGAAAGTGCGTTATATCGACTAGAGGGGGGGTGAATAGGCGATTTTTATGAAAGTCTTCAAAACATGAGAGTTATGAAGACAAACAGCGAAGATTATGCCTTTTACTACGCAATGGAAGTTAGATTACACTAGGCCAGCCATGGTCATGTATTCAATAGAGTGAAAGTACAATGACAAACAACTGTAGTGTAATAAGGATCAGGTAGGAAGAAGTTATGAAGCCAAACAGTTCATACATACACGTTGTGAAGACAAAAGATAAAGCAAGCATGCAATGGCTTCACAATGTGTAACAGTAAGAAAAGGAAGTGAAGATGAAACCAGTGACTCGTTGAAGACAATGATATGTTGGACCAGTTCCAGTTGCTGTGACAACTGTACGTCTGGTTGGAGCGGCTAGGTATTTAAACCTTATGACACACAGTCCCGGACACCCAGTCCTGAACACACAGTCCAGGACACCAAGTCCTCACCGTATTCTCCTTGATCTAAGGTCACTTAGTCCTCGCCCAATCACTCTGGTAAGTCTTCAAGGTAGACTCCCAAACCTTCACAAACTTCGTTCACTGGCAATCCACAATGTCTCTTGGATGCTCTGAACGCGACGCCTAACCGTCTGGAGGATACACAGTCCTCAAGTGTAATAAGTCTTCAGATCACACAGACAAGAAGACTCAAGTGATGCCCAATTTGCTCTGGCTCTGGGTGGTTATGGGTTTTCTCCTCACTAGGAATTTTCTCTCAAAGGCTTCGAGGTGGGTTGCTCTCAAACGACAAAAGCCGTGCACTGAAATCTGAGCAGCCAACCATTTATGGTTGTGGGGGTGGGCTATTTATAGCCACTTCGCAACCGGACCTGATTTTTCCAAATGACCCTGGGTCACTAAGGAACTGACACGTGTCTCAACGGTCAGATTTCAAACTCTCATGGCAACTTTGCTTGGGCTGCAAGCAAAGCTGACTTATCCGGTTCTGGACAAGATTCACACTCATTGTCTTCGCTCGAAGACATAGGTTTTTTGATTTAGGCATCACTTTAGTCATTCTGACTGGTTCTCCTGGACCCCACTTAACAGTACGGTGGTTCCTATGACTCAACACAAAAGAAAAAGAACTACGAAAGATCTAAGTCTTCGAGCTCCATAGGCTTCATAACGTGTCTTCTTTTGTCATAGTCTTCAATGTGAATATCTTCATATACCACCTTTGTCTTCAATGTCTTCATACATTTTTAGGGGTCATCTCTGGTAGTAAAGCCGAATCAATGAGGGACCTCTACCTGTGTTCACAAACACATTAGTCCCTCAACTAGATTTGTCGTCAATACTCCAAAACCAACTAGGGGTGGCACTAGATGCACTTACAATCTCCCCCTTTTTGGTGATTGATGACAAACTAGTTGAAGTTTTCAACGGGGAATATAATGTGTGAAGTTTGTAAAGGATAGGGAATTGTCTTCATAAGTTGCAAAGGCTCCCCCTGAAGATGTGCATATAAGTTAATTTGCTTTTGGAATGCAAATGCACATGGCAGGTTGTACTTGTGGAGATCCACTTCAGCTTATGATGACAATCCACTATGCATGTGAAAGTATATGAAGATAATGACATGCATAATGGAAAATGGACGTCTGCAGAATGAGATAAGTGCGGAATTTATCGTCGCACATGCGGAATTTATCTTCGCAAACAGTGTGGCAAACGAGTAGCAGACGACCATCGAGTCTTAGTGTTACAACTCAAAGAACCGAATGAAGCAAAAATGAGAGTTGTAAGCACGAAGCAAACTGTAGCAAAAAAATATAGCACCCGCCCATATGGACCCGCTTGAGGACTATCAACCCATACTCTTCTCCCCCTTTTGTCAGCAAGGACTAAAAAGGTTCGAAGACATAGAGTGTCTACTCGTTTCCAGGAGCAGCAGGGTCGTTGGAGGTGTTTGGCGGTGCAGACGAGCTTGGAGGTGCTGAAGCAGGTGGCGGTGATGTAGCATCGTCGTCTTCATCAATGATCCTTGCAGTAACTGTGGCAGCAGATGAAGAAAACTCAGAGTCAACAAGTGATGGTGTGTTGCGCATCACAGCACTTCTGGGAGGTGTGGTGTCAAACTTGAAACGCTCTGTGAAGGCATCCTCTTCAAGTTCAGCTTCAGTACATATCATTGAGAGCCCTTTCCATGTACGACGGCAGGTTTCGTGTGTAACGAAGGCATTCTTGGTGGCAAGGTTTCAAAGACGATTGACATCCACCAAGAGGCTCTTCATCTGACGTTTTAGCCAGTCGTGATGCCTATCTTGCTTTTGGTGAAGGGCCACAAGAAGCTCTCGGTCAGTGAGGACACGAGCATGCTTCTTGGGTCTTGGAGCATTTGTGCTGTCTGTGGCTTCAGTAGATGCTGGTGCACGTGTAGTGCCAGCCAACGGATATACCCTGGATATGGCTTCAACACCTTCAACATTCTGCGTGAAGCTCTGGTGTTCTGCATTCTGAAGACTTATCGGTTGCTTGGTAGGCTCAGGGTATATTGCTTCAGCAGAGATATCCACATCTGGCAAGAAGATCCGATGGTTTCGGGCAGAGGGCTGATACGAGATCGCAGAGTGCAGTTTGATTAGCCTTATCACCCAAGGAGCATAGAACTTCAAACCAAATAATTCCGAGCCTGACGCTGCAAGTTGGCATATGAAGAGATCCTGTGCGTTGAAGCATTTGCCATGCAGGATATAGAATATGAGAGTCTTCATTGCACCCTCGATCTTGGCATGTGGTGAGTGTCCCTTAATGGGCCAGAGAGTCCGCCGGATGATGTGATATATGGTCCTGGGCAGGTACTCTAGGTCTTCAACGAAGAACTCAGTTGGATAGGGTACATCCTGAGGCAATGGCTTCATCATTGAGAGCATCTGACTCATATTGGGTTCGGGCCTCTGGAATATGCTCTCAATAGCTTCAGAATGTAGTTGACAGCCTTCCTCGAAGAATTCGCCTGGAGTGGGCAGGCCGGTGAGCTCAATGATATCAAATGCATTGGCTTCATGATGTACATTGCCGGTCATCCACTCCAGGATCCAAGTCTTCGGATCTCTGTTGTATCCTTTGATATGGAGAGTGGCATAGAACTGAAGCAGAAGCTCTTCATTCCAGTGCTCTTCATCAGTCACAAACGGCAGCAGACCCACTTGCTTGAAGCAATCCAAGGCTTCCTCAAGACATGGCAGACCAGCAATGGCTTCAACCTCAAGGCACTTGTGTGGAAAGATGCGACCTTGGTTGTATAAGATGCATGAATAATAGCTGCGCTGAGAATAGCTCTAGAACCTGTCTGATACAATCCTTTCCCTTGAATAGGGGTTCTTGGAGCTATTGAAAAATGTATTGTCTGCCTTGAAGCTGTTAATATCAAAGGAGCCAGGTGCTGATGCAGGACCTGGAAACCTTGGAAGCCTTGGGACTGGCTTCTGGACATGAGGCATGTGCTCAATATGATAATCAAACTGTGGACCTACAGCAGACTCAGGGACTGAAGTGTCTGGCTCAGTAGCTTCGCTGTCCGCTGAAGCATTTGGTGGGGCGGGCTCCACATTGGCTTCAGTGTTTGTGGTGGCAGCCGCGACATTTTCTTCCTTCGCTTGTGTAGTTGGAGGGACAACCTCAGGCACGTTCTCCTGGAGAACTGCATCTTGATGGAGTGGGGGAGTGGGTTCTGGTGGTGCTTCTTCATTGTCTTCGGCTGATGCAGCCGGAATTTCTGCAGTATGGACTTGAGGCCGTGGACCTTTGCGAAGCCTACAGAACGCAGACGACGCTTGTGGGGTCGGAGTGGGCTGGACCTCAAAGTCTTCTTCCTCCTGAGGGCGATCCGCCCATGACTCATCTTGTGCCATTGGCGTCAGAGGATGACCAATACTGATGAGTTCACTTGTTTCAAGCTGAGGAAGGGCTGCATCATCTTGTACATTGTCTTGATGACCAATGTCTTCAGCAGCTATGGGGTCGGCCGCTGGAATACCTTCAGCTTTAGGAGCCTCTGTGGGAGCAGGCTCATGAACTGTCAGTCTTCTTTCTGCATTGGGGTGAAGGACAAAGAGGGGTTCAACTATCAAGGGCTCTGTGGGAGCAGCCCGAGATTTCTTGATCTTGCGTTTCTTTTTGCTGGGGGCAGTAGGAGAGGCTTCAGAGCTTTTCCTTTTCCTGGCTTCAGCCTCTGCATTCCGTGTCTTCTTAAGCTCACAAGCGGTTGACCGGCTCTTTGGCTTCGAGCCAGTCGTGGCGGTTGGGAAGACAATCGGAATAGCTTCTTGTCTTGGTGCCTCTGGTTCATTCACAGCAGGCTGCTTCTTCTTCTTCGCGGCCATCTTGGGGTCGATGCCAGGACGCCCAAGTGCCTTGCGCTTCTCGGCCTCATTGTAGGCCTACACACATCATTCTGCCAGAGACTTCATCCGCTCACGCGAGCCCTAAGCTTCAGCACGCTTCTTCAGGAAATTTTCCTTGAGCTCATGCAACATGGTTTTGAAGCTCTTTACTTCCTGCACGCTGAGCCTGGCCATGTGCTTCTTGAACTGAGCCTTTTCATGATCAATTTTCTGCTTCAGCTCAACTATGCGCTGAGCAATGGCAAGTTCTGAAGCAATTGCGCCTTGGAAGGCGACGCTGAGACCGACAGGCAGCTGCAGATCTTCGAAGCTGATGTCTGGTGAGGCAAACCATTCATCGATGAAGTTGTGGATGATGGCGACATCAAAGAGAGGTAAATTGTTGAAGATTTCAGCTTCTTCTTTGCTTTTGATAAGCTGCTCTAGAGCGTCATCTCCCAGATCTTCATCGCTTGATAGATCAATGGCTTCACTGCGCAGAATGGCAGCAGCAGTGAGCTCTTTGCCTATTTGTTGCTGGGGCTCCCTTTCCTTCTAGGGCTTGGAGACGCGGGATACGTCTTCAGACTGCACACTGACTTTAGGAGGTGCAGTTTTCAATGGCTTCGCCCTTGAGATTTTTGAGGCAGGGGCCGGCTTTGAAGCTTTTGGTTTCTTCGTCTGCTTTGGCTTCGGCACAGCAGGAGCTTCATCAGACTCAGAGTTAGCTGGAGGGTCATTTACGGCAGTCCCTTGGACTAAGATGTGAGTGATCAGGCCCTCAAGATTGGCAAACGGACCGATGACATTGGGTTTCGCGTCGCGTGTGCCATCTGCCCTTGGTGCGGAGGGACCAGGGTTGAAGTCTAGCCCAAATTTCTTCTTGTTTAGCTTCGCTGACTGTTGGGCAAACTGAAAGTTGCGCTTGAAGAGATTGTCGTCACGACACCACAGGAGTGACGACGGATGCACTTCATCAGGCTGTGGTCCTCGGACCATGCATGGGTAGAAGCCTTGAGCAATGGCTTCATCTCTGGTCCTGGGCAAGAGATTCTTGAAGCGGATGTCCCCCCATGGTCTCCTGATGGCACTTTTCTCAGCATACTCCTCGGTGACGAAGCGGTATTTGAACCACTGTTCTGCCCAATAGCATCGAATCCATTGGATTCGTGTCTTGCGCTGCCCATAGCTCTCTTATGGATCTGTTTTGTACATTTCTACCAAGTCTTCAGGCAGATCCTTGGAAGTTCTCTCATGTCTCTGTCTGCCCCCCTTCCTTGCTGCTGCTTCTGAAGCCATAAACGTTAACTTGAAAGGCTTCAAAGCTTTCAAAGGCTTCAGAGGCTTTATTTTTCTGGACCAACGGGAACTGGCTTCAGGAGAGTTTATGTGATGCTATAGGAATTCTGCAAATGAATGCAGACTATGAGAACCGAAGGATTCTCCCACGGACATGTACCTATGACAGCATTAAGGTGCGAGGGAAGGGGAAGAGGTCATATGCATTCTCAGAAGGTTTTGAAGATTAATCAGTTTAGAAGACATTGACCTCATCGTGCGCAGACATTCACTCATAGATAAGAAGTTGGTTCCAGATTTGTACAAACCCATAGATCAGTACAAGTGAGGAATCTAACTACTTTATGAAGCACAAGTGAATATACTAGGCATGTTATGAGATGCAGCGAGAGATCTAACTAGTGTGAAGAGAAACTTCTTATGGTAGAAAGTGACAGAACCATGAGATCAAAAGAGGCTGTAAAAAGAAGTTTTATTTACCACACTGGAACTGCTAGATGGAAGGGAGTTGATGCCGAGCAGTTCAGTCCTCCGTGCCCTAACTTGGCGACGGAAAACACCTACGGCGAAGGCGGAGAGGACGATGTCCGCGGTCGGCGTGAGGACGGCGTTGGAGAGGTTGCGGCAGCGAAGCGCTTCGTCTCCGGCGTCGTCGAGTGCTAGCGGTGGCGCTAGGGTTCTTGCAAGGGTGGAAGAAGGAGATAATGACTGCGGTAAGTGTGAATTTATAGGCTCAGGGGCGGCACTGTGCTATTACACAGGTGCCCCTGGCGGTTCGCATTTGGGGAACGCGTGGGCAGTTAGCGGAAGTTTGGGGTTTGTTCCATGTCCCACGCACGCCTAAATTATCGGGCGGTCGTTCCTGCTTCTCCGGATTTTATGTGGAGGAATGAGCATTAAAAACGGACTTTATGGTTGTCTCTATATCTTCAGCTGACAAGGACACAGTGAAGACATTCGACAGTTTCAACAGAATGCATATGACTTAGAGAGAGATAGAGTTTGAGATAGAAAGCATAGAGAAGTTTGGGGTCCGATCACATTCACTTAGTTCAAAAGATTCAACACGAAGACATAGCTATAAGTGAATGCTGTAGAGGACAGAGCACTA
>NC_041388.1:152724765-152754055 GCF_002162155.2 Triticum dicoccoides
TATATACAAGCAACATAGTGAAGATAATCATGAAAACATGTTCGAAGCCAAACCAAATGTGAAGATATCGCAAGGTAACGCCATGAGTGAAACACTTCAAAATAGAACGTTTGGTGGTGGCGTTACCCACCGTATAGGAGGTATTAGACCCAGACATGGCGCACAATTATCGTGGCGCTCCGAAGTCAAATTCCACATTAATGTATTCACACTTAGAATGTATGTCTTCATTGAATGAAGATATACTTTACTTTGTGTGTTGCACATCTAAGTCATCAATATGCATAAGTGTTAGGATGTGTGCCTGATCACAGGACATTTGAGGATTCCAAGATATTTAGCTCACACCGTAACTTGCAAAATCTCTTCTCATCCAAGGGCTTGGTGAAGATATCCGCCAATTGCTCTTCAGTGTTGACGTGTATGATATCAATGTCTTCCTTCACAACATGATCTCTGAGAAAGTGATGACGAATTTCAATGTGCTTTGTCTTCGAGTGCTGAACTGGGTTGTTGGCAATCTTGATGGTGCTTTCGTTGTCGCAGTAAAGTGGCACTTGCTTCAGATGAATGCCATAGTCCTTGAGTGTTTGCTTCATCCACGGAAGCTGAGCGCAGCAAGATCCAGCAGCAATGTATTCAGATTCAGCAGTGGAGAGAGACACACAGTTCTGCTTCTTTGAAGACCAACATACAAGTGATCGTCCCATAAAGTGACATGTGCCTGATGTAGACTTGCGATCAACCTTGTCACCAGCATAATCAGCATCCGAAAATCCAACCAAATCAAACTCTAAGCCCTTTGGATACCATAATCCTAGAGTTGGGGTGTGAGCCAAATATCGAAGAATTCGCTTCACAGCTAAGTGATGCGACTCCTTTGGTGCCTCTTGAAATCGAGCACACATGCAAACACTAAGCATGATATCTGGCCTAGATGCACATAAATAAAGCAAAGAACCAATCATGGAGTGGTATACCTTTTGATCGAACTCTTTACCATTGTCGTCAGGACCTAGATGATGTTTGGCTGGCATTGGTGTTGTGAAGCCTTTGCAGTCTTGCATACCGAACTTCTTCAGGCAATCTTTGAGATACTTCTCTTGAGATATGAAGATGCCATTGCGTTGTTGTCGTATTTGAAGGCCAAGGAAGAACTTCAGCTCCCCCATCATGGACATCTGATATTGCTCTTGCATCATATATCCAAACTCTTCACTGTACTTCTGATTGGTGCAACCAAAGATAATGTCATCCACATATATTTGGCACACAAACAGTTCACCATCATATGTCTTCGTGAAAAGAGTGGGATCCAGGGAACCAGGTATGAAGCCTTTGCTCTTCAGGAAGTATTTGAGTGTGTCATACCAGGCCCTAGGGGCTTGTTTGAGGCCATACAGTGCCTTGTTGAGCTTGTATACCATGTCAGGATGGTTTGGATTTTCAAAGCCAGGTGGCTGTGCAACATACACTTCTTCTTCAATCTTGCCATTGAGAAAGGCAATTTTCACATCCATTTGATATAGAAGTATGTTATGATGATTTGCATAGGCCAGCAGTATGCGTATAGCTTCAAGCCTTGCCACAGGAGCAAATGTTTCATCGAAGTCAATGCCCTCCACTTGAGTATATCCTTGAGCAACGAGACGAGCTTTGTTTCTGACAACTTGACCATGCTCATCTTGCTTGTTGCGGTATATCCATTTGGTTCCTATTATGTTGTGCTTCCGTGGATCAGGACGCTTAACCAGTTCCCATACATTATTCAGCTCAAATTGTTGAAGCTCTTCTTGCATAGCTTGAATCCATTCAGGTTCCATGAAGGCTTCTTCAACTTTCTTGGGTTTTGATATTGATACGAATGCGAAGTGCCCACAGAAATTTGCTAGCTGAGTTGCCCTTGAACGAGTGAGTGGACCAGGTGCATTGATGCTGTCAATTATTCTGTCAATCTGCACTTCATTTGCAACACGAGGATGTACAGGGCGAAGACTTTGCTCTTGCTGATATGTGTTGTTGTTGAAAGGAATGTCTTCAGGCTGAGCATTGTCTTCATGTTGATCAGGTGCTGAGATGATAAGTTCTTCTTCAGGATGAGCTTCAGAAGGTATGGTCTCTCCAGTTCCCATAAGCTTGATTGATTCACTAGCTGGAACTTCATCTAGCACATTTGGCAGTTGCTCTCTTTGTGAACCATTTGTCTCATCGAACCGCACATCCACTATTTCAACCACTTTGTAATGAAAGAGATTGAAGACTCTGTAGGAGTGCGAGTCCTTTCCATATCCAAGCATAAAGCCCTCATGTGCTTTAGGTGCAAATTTTGAAGTGTGATGTGGGTCCTTGATCCAGCACCTTGAGCCAAATACTCTGAAGTAACTGACATTTGGCTTCTTGCCAGTTAGGAGTTCATAAGATGTCTTGTTTAGAAGCTTGTGAAGATAAACACGATTGATTGTATGGCATGCGGTATCAATGGCTTCAGTCCAGAATTTTCTTGGAGTCTTGTATTCATCTAGCATCGTTCTGGCCATCTCAATGAGTGTTCTGTTCTTGCGTTCGACGATGCCATTCTGCTGTGGCGTGTACGGAGCTGAGAATTCATGTGTGATGCCCAAGGTATCAAGATATGTATCAAGGCTAGTGTTCTTGAATTCAGTGCCATTGTCACTTCTTATGTGCTTTATCTTGGCGCCAAAATTGTTCATAGCTCGATTGGCAAAGCGTCTGAAGACATCCTGCACTTTAGTCTTGTAAAGGATTATGTGCACCCAAGTATATCTAGAGTAATCATCAACAATCATGAAGCCATAGAGGCAAGCAGTGGTAGTAAAAGTTGAGTAGTGAGTGGGACCAAAAATATCCATGTGGAGCAGCTCGAAAGGTTGAGTAGTAGTCATGATTGTCTTTGAAGGATGCTTTGCCCTTGTCATCTTCCCTGCTTCACAGGCACCGCATAAGTGATCTTTCTTGAACTTGACGCCCTCGATGCCTATGACATGCTTTTTCTTTGCAAGGGTGTGGAGGTTCCTCATGCCAGCATGCCCAAGCCTCCGATGCCAAAGCCAGCATTCTGAAGCTTTTGCAAGAAGACATACTGCAAGTTGTGGTCCTGCTGAGAAATCTACCACGTACAAATCACCTTTCCGATACCCTTCAAACACTAGAGACTTGTCAGATTCCATTAGTACCAGGCAACGATATTTTCCAAACATTACGATCATATTCAAATCGCAAAGCATTGAGACAGACATTAAGTTGAAGCCAAGGGATTCAACAAGCATGACTTTATCCATGTGTTGATCCTTTGAGATTGCAACTCTACCTAGACCCAATACCTTACTTTTACCAGTGTCAGCAAATGTGATGTGGCTCTTGTCGGATGGACGTAATGTTGAGTCCATAAGAAGGCTTCTTTTGCCAGTCATGTGATTTGTACACCCACTATCAATAATCCATTCTGAAGACTTTGAAGTCGCTGGTGTCGTACCCTACAGTGCAGTTAGGGGGATAGGCTTCACGAAGAGAATTGTGAAGCATAAACATTTGACGAACCAGTGGGTTATGAAAACTTAGATCCAGATTAGGACTAATAGGGAGAGTAGCATGTGATTTAGGAACGAAGTACATAATGATGCCATTCGGGCATTTTATCTTGCGCCCTACAAGATTTTTAAGGTCCCCAGCAATAGCATCAGAAGATTTTGTTTTTCTGCTGGAGACCTTTCCCTGCAAAAGAGAGTTAAGCTTTCTTAACCACCCACATCTTCAAGGGTGGCTTAGAAGCGATAAGTCTAAGTGCAGCATCTGAGAATTTTGGCTTTGAAGCCTTAGCAAACAGTCTAGCAGTTGGACAATAGTACTCATAGGAATAGGAAGAATAATTTTTGGTCATATGAACATGATGATTCGAAGAACTGCTCTCATATTCATATGCCTGAGTATGGTTTCCTTGCAAAACATTTGCATTAGTGTGACTCAGGTGAGTCCTCTGTTTGTATGAAGCCTTTGGACCATATGAAGCCTTTGGTCTGAGGTTTGTCTTCTTCAAGTGAGGTGTCATGAAGACATTCACAGGAAGATTTTCCAGACATTTTTTCGGAACCCAGATCTTCTTCATAGGCGGTCCATTCCTGCAGTTAGTACCAATGTACCTGGCAAACACTTCACCATTCTGATTCTTAAACAGTTTATAGTTTGCATCAAAGGATTCATCAATGATAATGGGGTTAGCACAAGTGAAGCCAGATAAATTGGATGGATCTGCTAAAGTTCCTTTGCAGCAACCCATGTGGTTTTGGGGTACTGCTCAGGTTTCCAGTAAGAGCCATCTGCATTTATTTTCCTCACAAACCCAACACCCTATTTCCTAGGGTTTCGGTTCAGAATCTGCTTCTTGAGGACATCACATAATGTATGATGTCCTTTAAGACTTCTGTACATCCCTGTTTCCAGCAATGTCTTCAACCTAGCATTCTCATCAGCAATAGCAGTGGTATCCTCAGCAGAGGGCTTAATTACCACATCAACAGTTGAAGATATTGGAACAGCAGTAGCAGTGGAACATTCAGCAACAGAAGTAGCATTATCACGTTCAATGCATTTAAGACATGGTGGTTCAAATCCTTCCTGAGCGGGACTGATCTGTTCGGCGCGAAGTGACTCGTTTTCCTTTTGAAGATCTTCATGAGCCGCTCTCAATTTCTCAAGTTCTTGCTTCCTTTGAAGATAATCATAGGAAAGCTTTTCATGAGTTGTTGAGAGAGTATCAAGACGATCTTCAAGTTCCTGATACTTAACTTGAAGGTTTTTTATGTCTTCAATTAAGGATTCAGATCAAGTCATTTCAACACCCAACAGATCATCGCTTCTGTCTAACAGTTTTTGAGTATGTTCCATAGCTTTCTGTTGTTCAGTTGCAATTTTAGCAAGTGTTTTGTAGCTGGGTTTTGAATCACAGTCAGAGTCATCGTCACTAGATGTTTGATAGAGAGTAGTGCGAGTGTTTACCTTGGCACCGCGTGCCATGAAGCAGTAGGTAGGAGTGGAGTCGTTCTTGTCATTTGCGTCGGTGTCGGTGATGCAGTCATTGTCTTCAGTGTTGAAGATGGACTTGGCGACGTATGCTGTAGCCAGACTCGCAATGCCAGAATCAGACTCCTCCTCAGACTCCACCTCTGCCTCCTCAGATGCGGACTCCTCCTCTGAATCCATCTCCTTGCCAACAAACGCACATGCCTTGCCAAATGAGCTCTTCTTGTGTGATGAAGACTTTGAGGAAGACTTGGAAGAAGACTTTGAGTATTTCTTCTTCTTCTTGTCGTCAGAATCATATTCCTTGCTCTTCTTCTTCCTTCTGTTCTCATTGTCCCACTGTGGACACTCAGAGATGAAGTGTCCAGTTTTCTTGCACTTGTGACAGGTTTTCTTCTTGTAGTCATGAGAAGAAGCTTCATCATTCCTTGAGCTTGATCGTGAAGATTTTCTGAAGCCTTTCTTCTTGGTGAATTTTTGGAACTTCTTCACTAGCATTGCAAGTTCCCTTCCAATGTCTTCAGGATCATCAGAACTGCTGTCAGATTCTTCTTCAGATGAGGAAACAGCTTTTGCCTTCAAGGCACGAGTTCGTCCATAGTTTGGACCGTAGATATCTCTTTTCTCAGAAAGCTGAAACTCATGTGTGTTGAGCCTCTCAAGTATGTCAGATGGATCGAGTGTCTTGAAATCAGGACGTTCTTGAATCATCAGGGCTAGGATGTCAAACGAACTATCAAGTGATCTCAGCAGCGTCTTGATGATTTCATGTTTGGTGATCTCAGTGGCGCCGAGGGCTTGAAGCTCATTTGTGATGTCAGTGAGCCGATCAAATGTGTGCTGGACATTCTCATTGTCATTTCGCTTGAAGCGGTTGAAGAGGTTGCGAAGGACACTGATTCTTTGATCTCTCTGGGTTGAGACGCCTTCATTGACCTTGGAGAGCCAGTCCCAGACCAGCTTGGATGTCTTCAAGGCACTCACACGGCCATACTGTCCTTTTGTCAGATGGCCACAGATGATATTTTTGGCGGTAGAGTCCAGTTGAGTGAACTTCTTGACATCAGCAGCAGTGACACCTTCTCCAGCCTTGGGAACGCCGTTCTCCACGACATACCATAGGTCGACGTCAATGGCTTCAAGATGCATGCGCATCTTATTCTTCCAGTAGGGATATTTAGTTCCATCGAAGACGGGGCACGCAGCGGAGACTTTGATTATCCCTGCAGTCAACATAGCTAAAACTCCAGGTGGTTAAACCGAATCACACAGAACAAGGGAGCACCTTGCTCTGATACCAATTGAAAGTGTGTTATATCGACTAGAGGGGGGGTGAATAGGCGATATTTATGAAAGTCTTCACAACGTGAGAGTTATGAAGACAAACAGCGAAGATTATACCTTTTACTATACAGCGGAAGTTAGATTACACTAGGCCAGCCATGGTCATGTATTCAATAGAGTGAAAGTACAATGACAAACAACTGCAGTGTAATAAGGATCAGGTAGGAAGAAGTTATGAAGCCAAACAGTTCATACATACACGTTGTGAAGACAAAAGATAAAGCAAGCATGCAATGGCTTCACAATGTGTAATAGTAAGAAAAGGAAGTGAAGATGAAACCAGTGACTCGTTGAAGACAATGATATGTTGGACCAGTTCCAGTTGTTGTGACAACTGTACGTCTGGTTGGAGCGGCTAGGTATTTAAACCTTAGGACACACAGTCCCGGACACCCAGTCCTGAACACACAGTCCAGGACACCAAGTCCTCACCGTATTCTCCTTGAGCTAAGGTCACTTAGTCCTCGCCCAATCACTCTGGTAAGTCTTCAAGGTAGACTCCCAAACCTTCACAAACTTCGTTCACTGGCAATCCACAATGTCTCTTGGATGCTCTGAACGCGACGCCTAACCGTCTGGAGGATTCACAGTCCTCAAGTGTAATAAGTCTTCAGATCACACAGACAAGAAGACTCAAGTGATGCCCAATTTGCTCTGGCTCTAGGTGGTTATGGGTTTTCTCCTCACTAGGAATTTTCTCTCAAAGGCTTCGAGGTGGGTTGCTCTCAAACGACAAAAGCCGTGCACTGAAATCTGAGCAGCCAACCATTTATGGTTGTGGGGGTGGGCTATTTATAGCCACTTGGCAACCCAACCTGATTTGTCCGAAATGACCCTGGGTCACTAAGGAACCGACACGTGTCTCAATGGTCAGATTTCAAACTCTCATGGCAACTTTGCTTGGGCTGCAAGCAAAGCTGACTTATCCGGTTCTGGACAAGATTCGCACTCATTATCTTCGCTCGAAGACATAGGTTTTTTGATTTAGGCATCACTTTAGTCATTTTGACTGGTTCTCCTGGACCCCACTTAACAGTACGGTGGTTCCTATGACTCAACACAAAAGAAAACGAACTACGAAATATCTAAGTCTTCGAGCTCCATAGGCTTCATAACGTGTCTTCTTTTGTCATAGTCTTCAATGTGAATATCTTCATATACCACCTTTGTCTTCAATGTCTTCATACATTTTTAGGGGTCATCTCTGGTAGTAAAGCCGAATCAATGAGGGACCTCTACCTGTGTTTTCCTGTAATTCTCACAAACACATTAGTCCCTCAACTAGATTTGTCGTCAATACTCCAAAACCAACTAGGGGTGGCACTAGATGCACTTACAAGTGGAATAGGCCAAAAATGGGATTTGGGTAAAGTGGCAGAAGGTGTTTGATGCTGGTTTGGGCAAGTAGATTATTTCCATTTGCCATGATACTCCACATGGTGAAATGTCACATATAATTAGGGCCTTCCACCAATTTTGAGCTCATTTGGGCAAAGTTGCCAATGCAACTTTTGTAAACCCTAGATATTAGCAGAAATGAATTTCTGCAGATCTAGTTGAGCAAATCACTTCCCCTTGATGCACCACTCAGTGTGGTGGCTTTATTTGGTCATGTTAACATCTTCACAAAAGTTGGGGTCAAGGAGAGAAAGTTGGCAGTACAAAGTTGTTCAAATTTGAATCTGGACAGAGATGGTTTTGGGGCACTTTTGTGAACCAAAACAGTTTGGATTGATCTGAAACTCTGAAATGTCATCATATTATGTATATGTGACTTGCTAGAATTTTCTTGGATTTTTATGAAAATATTTCTTGTAGAAGTATTTCAAATCCTTGAAATGGGAAGAAATGGTTTTGGGAGGTTTTGTCCAATATTTTGAACATGACCATGTGTTGAAACTCTTATATATGGAAAATATATGTCCACAGAGTTTCCCTGATTTTTGTCAAATATTTTTGAAACAATAAAATAATTTTTCCCTATTAAAGACCATTTCTGGTCTTAAGAAAAAGCTTTTAAATAAAATAGGAAAATAACATTTAAATTTATATTTTTGTGGTTTATGGGAATCCTATATCTATTAGGTTTCAAATATACTCTTTGAAATATTTTTCATACCATAAATCAAGTACTTTTTGGCCAATACTTTTTGGCCAATTCAGGGGTTTTTGGAAAACTAAATTTTGAATATACTTTTTGGCCAATTTATTTTTGTAAGAAAATACTATATTGCACTATACACATGGCATGATCATTGGACAGAAGTTTGGGGCAGGGGGATGAAGTATATAAAGTGGAGTAATTGACTTTAAACAGCACTTGAAAAATCACAGAGAAAAAACCAACTCCAAAGAAGAGCCAAATAATGCAAAAGTTTTTGTTGGTCCAAATTTTCATGTTTTATTAATGCAAATGACATGTTACAAAATGCAGGGTGTGACACTTTATGATATAGGTTGATACTTTCTCTCTAAGCTTTTAGAAAGTCCAACAAAGTAGTGTAAAGTTGACCTGTAGTCCCCAAGGGCCGGCTCAATTTATCATAAATAAACCGGTACTTAACTTCATAACTGTCTTTTACTAGTCCCAATAAGTATTGCAATCCGGCTTAATCTTGAGAAACTTTCTGAATATCATGCATTAGCCCCCAAGTGCCAAATGTTGTTACTTTGTAAAGCACTTGGGACTTGAAACATATAAGAGTCATAAAAATTGCTTTGGCAGACATTAGCCCCCAAGTGTCAAGTGGTATTGCGGTGCATAGTACTTGAGACTTGAACCCTTATAACTTTTAGTTTAAGCCTTGACACACATGTGTATGTTTTGTAGAACGCCCTATCTGAATTGAGCTCCCAATTAACTGATGCAAAGACCCGGCTGACGGATCAAGAGGCAGAAATCAAGACTGCTGACTCTAAACTCCAATTGAGTCTTTCTGAGACAGAAAAATTGAAGACCAGCTTGACTGCAAAGAAGAAATCCTGGGCCGAAGAAAAGATGCTGCTAATACAACGTGCTGAAATAGCTGAAGCGGCTCTTGAGGAGGTTACCACGGAGCTCACCGGTTTAAAGAACCGGGTGTCTCAAATGGTCTCCGCCATCTTTGGTAAGTCATCTGTATTAATCACTTATACTTTCTTTTGACCCGGAATATAAGCCGCCTGCTGAGCCTTTGTTTAAAAACACTCACAGGTCCACGAAACAAAAATCTGAGCCAAGACAGTGTGACCAAATTTAAGGCGGTGTATACCTTAGTGGAGCAATTGTATACTGGCGCTCAACGAGCACTTGCCACCATCTCCCCTGCCAACCAAGGACCCAATCGGTTGAGCGATGTCTTGAAGAAATTATCAGTCTTATCCGCCGGGTTTCAAGAAGTCAAACGATCATGTGCCAGAGCCAAAGCCCTGACTGCCCTGCCCGCTCCAAAGCCTGGGTGCCAGATCTAGACCCGGTGGATGTGGCTAAGGGGTACCCTACTGTGAAGGAAGACGGGACTCCATTTGATCAAGGTGACTTCATTTCCTGTGTGAGGGGAGTTCGGCCTCAAGCTACCATTCTTGGAGATGAGACCAGCATCGATAAATATCAGCCGGGTTTTGATATGGAGAATAAGAAGATGGCGACTCCCTCTTATAAGGTGACAGATCTTATCCCGCCAGTTCGTCAACACACTTTTGCTCCGGAAGTTGACCCATCTGTCCTGATTGATGATGAGGTGGAGTTCATTGCTTTGAACGTCTTTGACTAGTCCAAGCCCAGCTTCCAATAAGCAGAAGGAGATGAACCGGCGAGGGGAGAGTCATAACCATCTTGTGGGCTGTCAAAGCCTTGTAATAGATTTAGCTTAAAAATTGCATGTGTTGCTTATGCCATCGCACACAAAATGTTGCATATTACTCTTTGCCAGTACATCTTTGATTATATCTGCAATGTTTTAACTTTACTCCTACAAAAAATGAAAGAGTTGGCCTAGCGGTTTAACACCGGATGGGTAAAAAACACCCGGTATATGTCTTTATTGGAAAAGATAAATAAGGCTGAAAAAACATGTTCGTGAACAACACCGTCATACCTGTGTTTCTGGACTGCCGGTTTTCATGATCCGGATGATGAGGTGGATGACCCAATCTTTTTGAGAAGTCAATGCTTCCATATACCTGATGACTATCATGCCTTTGGCGGCTTATTGTCAAATAATCAAGCTGGCTTAAATAAAAACCATATTGATAGTTTAGATTTGAGACAATAAAAAACCAGTAAGACAAAATAGCGGATTTCAAACAAACATAAATTTGGGGGTTTCTGATTCGAATACGATCAGTAAACCGAACCAAAGGAGTTAAGCTAAGATTCGAATACGATCGTATAGCACCCAGTGGCTTTGGTGTTGCGCCAGTCAAGAGGGTACCGACAGCTATGTTCTCTTTGGTTCGAATACGACCTATGTTTGAACAGGAAGCCCCCAAATGACCTTGAGAGGTTTTTAATGACCCTGATTCAAATACGATCCAAGTCGGAACCAAAAGGGGTTAAGCTATGATTCGGATACGATCAAGAATCCCCCTAGTGAGTTTGGCTTTGAGCCGATCAAGAGGGTTACGACAGCTATGTTCTCTTTGGTTCGAATACGACCTATGTTTGAACAGGAAGCCCCCAAGTGATCATGAGGTTTACAGCTAGATTCGAATACGATCATAAGCCGGACCAAAAAGGTTAAACTAGATTCAGATATGATCAGCTCCTTAATAGTCATTTAAATAATGAAAATAGTAAAGATATATGATCTTTGAAGAGGAAAAAGACAGAGGTCCTGCTTTATTACTTATCATAATATATACAACATCAAAGTATGTACATGACGAGAGCCGGTAGCTTAGGTGTAGTATGGCCAAAGCTGAGCAATGTTCCACGGCCGGCGGGTCTCCTCCTCCGACTTACGTGAGTCTTTATGCTCTCGAACGTCAATGAAGTAATATGACCTGTTGTTTAAATTCTTGCTGACCACAAAGGGTCCTTCCCAAGGCGGGGATAGCTTGTGTGCATCTGGCAGATCCTGGATGAGCCGGAGCACCAGGTCACCTTCTTGAAAGGTCCTGTACTTAACCCGGCGGCTGTGATAACGATGCAAGTCTTGTTGATAAATTGCTGATCGAGCCGCCGCCAAGTCTCTCTCCTCATCTAATAAGTCAAGTGCATCTTGTCGGGCTTGTTCATTATCAGCTTCAACGTAAGCCGCCACGCGAGGTGAGTCATGAGGATGTCACTAGGCAGCACCACTTCCACTCCATAAACCATGAAGAAAAGTGTATAACCTGTAAACCTGTTAGGAGTGGTGTTGATACTCCACGGCACTGAGGGTAATTCCTCTACCCAACAACCCGACATTCGTTGTAAGGGAACCATAAGTCAGGGCTTGAGACCTTTTAAGATTTCTTGATTTGCCATCTCAGCCTGACCATTAGATTGAGGGTGAGCTACGGAAGAAACATCAAGCCGGATATGCTCACGTTGACAAAACTCCTCCATAGCACCTTGGGACAAATTAGTGACATTGTCACTGATAATGCTGTGTGGAAAACCAAAGCGAAAAATCACCTTTTTCATGAACTGAACCGCCGTGGCTGCATCACACTTACTCACTGGCTCTGCCTCAACCCATTTTGTGAATTTGTCAACTGCCACTAAAAGATGTGTCTTTTTATCCTTGGACCTTTTGAAAGGTCCGACCATGTCAAGCCCCCAAACTGCAAACGGCCAAGTGATTGGAATCATCTGCAACTCTTGAGCCAGCACATGCACTCGTCGTGCAAATTTTTGACATCCATCACACCTACTGACCAAATCCTCTACATCAGCGTGAGCCGTTAACCAGTAAAAACCATGACGAAAAGCTTTGGCCACAAGAGACTTTGACCCGGCGTGATGACCACAATCCCCTTCATGGATCTCACGAAGTATTTCTTGGCCCTCTTCAGGAGAAACACAACGCTGAAACGCTCCAGTGATGCTGCGATGGTACAACTCTCTGTCAGAAATCGTCATTGACTTGGACCGCCGGGTTATCTGTCGGGCCAGGGTCTCGTCCTCTAGCAACTCGCCCCGGGTCATGTAAGCCAGGAACGGTACTGTCTAATCTGGAATAACATGAATAGCTGCCACTAACTGTGCCTCCGGGTCAGGAATGGCCAAATCTTCCTTTATAGGCAACTTAACAGACGGGTTATGTAAAACATCCAAAAAGGTGTTAGGTGGTACCGGCTTACGCTGAGATCCCAACCGGCTTAAGGCATCGGCCGCTTCATTCTTTCTGCGGTCAATGTGTTCCACTTGATAACCCTTTAAATGCCCTGCAATAGCGTCGACCTCGTGACGATAAGCCACCATGAGAGGGTCCTTGGAATCCCACTTGGCTGACACCTGTTGAGCCACCAAATCTGAATCGCCAAGGCACCGGACCATGGAGCTGTGACTCCAAAAACACATTTGGCTGACCCGGCTCAGACTCATCTCTTTAGCCATTCAAAGACCATGGAGCAAGGCTTCATATTTTGTTGCGTTGTTAGTACAAGGAAACATCAATCGCAACACATAACAAAATTGGTCCCCTCGAGGAGAAGTTAAAACAACTCCAGCCCCCGAGCCTTCCAACTGTCTGGATCCATCAAAATGAATCATCCGATACATGTTGTCTGGTTTCTCCTCTGGCATCTACAACTCTGTCCAGTCGTTAATGAAGTCAACCAGCACTTGAGACTTGATCGCAGTACGTGGCATATACTTCAAACCATGAGACCCAAGTTCAATAGCCCACTTGGCGACTTGTCCTGTGGCTTCTCTATTTTGAATGATGTCTCCTAGAGGAGCAGAGCTAACCAAAGTGATTGGGTGACCCTGAAAGTAATGTATGAGCTTCCGGCTTGCCATGAACACCCCGTAAATGAGCTTTTGCTAATGTGGATATCATTTTTTAGATTCAATGAGCACCTCACTGACGTAGTAAACCGGCCGTTGGACCGGATGTTCCTTGCCAGCCTCCTTGCGCTCCACAACAATGGCCACACTGACGGCACGTGAGTTAGCAGCTACATATAACAACAATGGCTCTTTCTCAACCGGAGCAGCAAGAACCGGCGGCTCAGCGAGTTGTTTCTTCAGATCCTCATAAGCAGAGTTAGCAGCGTCACTCCAGACAAAAGCATCCGCCTTTTTCATCATTTGATACAAAGGAATTGCTTTCTCCCCTAACCGGCTTATGAACCGGCTCAAGGCAGCGACGTGACCCGCTAAACGCTGAACGTCATTGATGCACACCGGTTTGGCCAGAGATGTAATTGCCTTAATTTTCTCTGCATTAGCCTCAATACCTCTGTTAGACACCAAAAAACCCAAAAGTTTGCCAGCTGTGACTCCAAAAACACATTTGGCCGGGTTAAGCATCATCTTGTAGACCCGGAGGTTCTGAAATGTCTCCTCAGATCAGTTACCAAGGTTTCCTTCTCTCTGGATTTCACCAGTATGTCATCCACATAAGCATGAATGTTACGCCCAATCTGACTGTGAAGACAATTTTGTACACATCATTGATAAGTCGCTTGGGAACTTTTCAGTCCAAAAGGCATAGACACATAGCAGAAGGCTCCAAACGGAGTGATGAAAGCCGTCTTCTCCTGATCTTTAACTGCCATCTTGATCTGATGATAACCTGAATATGCATCCAAAAAACTCAAACGATCGCAACCCGCCATAGCATTAATGATCTGATCAATACGAGGGAGAGCAGAAGGATCAGTCAGACAAGCCTTGTTCAAATCGGTGTAATCCACGCACATACGCCAGGTGCCATTCTTCTTGAGTACAAGCACCTGGTTAGCCAACCACTCTGGGTGAAAAACCTCAACAATGAACCCGGCCGCCAAGAGCCGGGCCACCTCTTCTCCAATGGCATTACGCCTTTCCTCATTAACCGTCGAAGAAACTGCTTGACCGGCTTAAACTTCGGATCAATATTAAGAGTGTGCTCAACAAGTTCTCTCGGGACACCCGACATGTCAGAAGGTTTCCATGCAAAGATGTCCCGGTTCTCACGGATGAACTCGATGAGCATGCTTTCCTATTTTGGATCCAAGTTGGCACTGATGACGAATTATTTGGATGAGTCGCCAGGCACAAACTCAACCATCTTGGTATCATCAGGTGACTTGAATTTCAACACCGGTTCATGCTCCGTAGTTGGCTTCTTCAAAGACGTCATGTCTGTCGGGTCAACATTATCTTTATAAAACTTTAACTCCTCTGTCGCACAAATAGACTCAGCATAAGCGGCATCACCTTCTTCACATTCCAAGGCTATTTTCAGGCTTCCATGTATTGTGATGGTGCCTTTATAACCCGGCATCTTGAGCTGCAGATACACATAACACGGCTGAGCCATGAACTTGGCATAAGCCGGCCGTCCAAACAGAGCATGATATGGGCTTTTGATCTTAACCACCTCAAAAGTTAACTTCTCGGCCCTGGAATCATATTCATCCCCAAAGGCTACTTCCAATTCAATCTTACCAACTGGGTATGCCGACTTACCAGGCACAACACCATGGAAAACAGTGTTGGATTGTTTAAGACTCTTATCAGTCAACCCCATCCGACGAAACGTCTCATAATAGAGGATGTTGATGCTACTGCCTCCATCCATGAGCACCTTAGTGACCTTATATCCACCAACCTGAGGTGCCACCACCAAGGCCAAGTGACCCGGATTATCAACCCGGGGAGGGTGATCTTCCCTACTCCACTGTAACACCCTCGATGCGACTATAGCTCCCACGTGTCGATGCACGACTTAGAGACATAATCGCATTGAAGGCATATGTCGCAAGTTAGGCAATCTTCACAACATCCCATGTAATATATAGATAATAAAAGGGGAGATACATAGTTGGCTTACACTCGCCACGTCAATCAAGTACATAAATAACATTACATCATTCAAACACTCATGGCCCGACTACGGCGCCAAAATAAAAGATAACCCAACAAGCGACACGGTCCCGATCACCCCCAATAGGGCACCACTACTGATCATCAGGAAAGGAAACATAGTATCGTTGAGAGTCCTCGTCGAACTCCCACTTGAGCTCGAGCGCGTCACCTGGAGCGGAATCATCAAGCCATGCATCTGGTGTAATAGTAATCTCTGAGCCACAGGGACTCAGCAATCTCGCACCCTCGCGATCAAGACTATTTAAGCTTATAGGTAAGGCAAGGTAAATATGTGGAGCTGCAGCAAGCGACTAGCAAATATGGTGGCTATCCTGTTCGCAAAAGAGAGCGAGAAGAGGAGGCAAAGCGCGAGCGAGAAACTAGAGAGCAACCTGCGCAAGCATTACTCCAGCACCGTGTCCACTTCCCGGACTCCGCCGAGAAGAGGCCATCACGGTAACAGACTTAGTTGATTCATTTGAATTAAGTTAAGGTTCAAGTTATCTACAACCGGACATTAACAAATTCCCATCTGCCCATAACCGCGGGCACGGCTTACGAAAGTTCAAATCCCAGCAGGGGAGTCCCAACTTAGCCCATGACAAGCTCTCATGGTCAACGAAGGAATAGACCTCCTCCCGAGACGTTCCGATCAGACTCGGTACCTCGGTTCTTCAAGACACTTCGACAGGTTAAAACAAGACCAGCAACACCGCCCGAATGTGCCGACAAATCCCGATAGGAGCTGCACATATCTCGTTCTCAGGGCACACTTAGATGAGACATCCTACGAGTAAAACCAACCCTCAAGTTGCCCCGAGGTGGCACAGCAGTCTACTCGGTCGGACCAACACTCAGAGGAGCACTGGCCCGGGGGGGTTAAATAAGATGACCCTCGGGCTCCGGAAACCCAAGGGAAAAAGAGGCTATATGGCAAATGGTAAAACCAAGGTTGGGCATTGCTGGAAAAGTTTTAATCAAGGCGAACTATCAAGGGGTTCCCATTATAACCCAACCACGTAAGGAACGCAAAACCCGGGAACATAACACCGATATGACGGAAACTAGGGCGGCAAGAGTGGAACAAAACACTAGGCGAGAGGCCGAGCCTTCCACCCTTTACCAAGTGTATAGATGCATTAAGATAACATGGCAATATAGTGATATCCCAACAAGTAAATAATGTTCCAACAAGGAACGGCCTCCAATCTTCACCTGCAACTAGCAACGCTATAAGAGGGGCTGAGCAAAGCGGTAACATAGCCAATCAATAGTTTGCTAGGATAAGGTGGGTTAGAGGTTTGACATGGCAATTTGGGAGGCTTGAAAAGCAAGTGGTAGGCATTGTAGCATTGGCATAGCAAAAGAGCGAGCATCTAGCAAAGCAAAGATAGTAGTGATTTCGAGGGTATGATCATCTTGCCTGCAAAGTTGTCAGAGTTGACTGGATCCTCGAAAGCAAACTCAACGGGATCCTAGTTAGCGAACTCGTCTCCCGGCTCTACCCAAACAAGACAAACAAGCAACAAGGACACAATCAACCACGTGCAAGGATCAAACAATATGATGCATATGCAAGATGTGACAAGGAATGCATGAACCTGGCCTCAACTTGGGAATCCAAGTGTGCCACTGGAAAGATGAGATGAAATTGCTTGAAAACGATATAAAGAACGCCGGAATCGGAGTTATGGTTTGGAAATGGCAAGCAATTCAAATATGACCACGTTCTGCGATTTACAGCAAGTAGCCATCTAAATGCAACAAGATGAACATGCTACAGCACCCAAACATGACAACAGAGTACATGGCAGGGATGCATTAAAGATGCTTAACAAAAGTCTAGCACTTAGCTACGGCCAAATCATCCCTTAACAAGTTCAAACAAGCATGGCAAAATGCATATGGCAAACAGATTTCAGTCTTAGTGAAATTAACACTTGTCTGGAATTTCAGATCAGGTAGCACACTTCGGAGCAACAAAACTACATGATACAGGACCTGAACATGGCATAGTAAAGCATGGCATGGAGCTACTCAAAGATCTTAACAAAAGTCCCTTAGTGACCTTGAGCCAAAAGGGATCAGAAAATACAATTGCAAACATGTGAACATGGCAAAAACATAATCAGTTCTCAGACTTAGTGAAAAACTGGAGCATGCTGAAACAGATATCAAGTAGGCATGTTTACGAGCTCGATGCACTCACTACAAAGCATGTCATGACAAACTAAGCATACACCCATCAAGAATACACAAAATACAAGCTAGACATGGCAAGAACAATAGCATAGCATGCATGGATCAACTACAGCATCATCGGCAAAATCGCTAACAAGTAGACAATCTGCCCGGATTCACGAAGTAGCAAAAGTAGAGCTCGATTGACTCAAGCTAGGGTGCTCCATAATTGCAAACAAAGACATGGATGGATAGAGCACTACAAGATTAATAAAACATCCTTACTGATCATCCTCAAAATAGGCACGGATCACTAGGAAACAACATGAACATATGGCCATATGAGATAGACAGCTCAAGGACTTAGTGGAAATGCTAAGTCTCTGAAATCAGCATTACCAAGTGCCTCACTTTGCAAGCTCGTGCTAGTCACCACACACATCACAAAAATACATGGGTTGCACCTCTGGAAAGATGGCAAAACCCTTAACAAAATATATGTAGAGCTCATGGGCAGATCATGCACACAATAATCATGGCAAAAATGACAAATATCTAAATGGAGTAGCAGATCTAACAATTATCTCAAGTAGCATTCTTCTAACAGCATTTCGGGCATCAAGATGAACTCAAATGAAAATGATGCAATGGAATAAAATGATGTGCTCTTCGAGATGAACATTTTGATATGCTATATGCCCAAAACGGAGCTACGGATGCAAAGTTATAGCACGATGAACAGGAGCATATGAATTAGGGTTTCGGGCAAAAAGTCAACCAATCCAGATCCAGATCTGGCGGGTACTGTAGCTGCACGGACTTCGAGGATCGACGGAGTTCCTGTTCACCGGAGTTGGAATCGCCGGCCCGAGCTCGGGGAAGAGGAAGGAGAGGTCGCCAGACTTGGGCGCGTCGGCCGGATAGGAGGGCGGCGGCTCGGGCGGCGAGGAAGCCGGGGCGGCGAGCTCCTTGGGCGGCGGAGGGAGCGGTGCGGCCCGGCGGGGCTCACCGGCGGAGAGGCGGCGCGCGGGCGGCGGCGGCCGGCCCGGAGGAAGGAGGCGGCGGGGCTGTCGGGCGCCTCTGGCCCAGACGGTCGGCAGGGAGGGCCGGCCCCGGGCCGAGCGGGCCGATGCGGTGGGAGACGGCGGCGGCGAATGGCAGCGTGCCACGTGGCGGCGGGGAGGCAGATCAGACGTGTCCGTCTTCGTCCGGACGTGTCCGGCGGCGGCGAGATCTGATTTTTTGTAGGGTTTAGGAGAGGGGATCCGCGAATTTGGAGGAGGGGGTCTTTATATAGAGGTGGAAGGAGCTAGGAGAGTCCAAATGAGGTGCGGTTTTCGTCCACGCAATCGTGATCGAACGCTCTATATGATGGAGAGGGTTTTGGTGGGTTTTGGGCCAACTTGGAGGGGTGTTGGGCTGCAACACACACGAGGCCTTTTCGGTCCCTCGGTTAATCGTTGGAGTATCAAACGAAGTCCAAATGATACGAAACTTGACAGGCGGTCTACCGGTAGTAAACCAAGGCCGCTTGGCAAGTCTCGGTCCAATCCGGAAATGTTTAATCCCCACACACGAAAGAAAGGTAGAAATGACCACCGGAGGAGAACGAAGCGCCGGAATGCAAAACGGACAACGGGGAAAATGCTCGAATGCATGAGATGAACACGTATGCAAATGCAATGCACATGATGACATGATATGAGATGCATGACAACGATAACAACACACGGAGACAAAGACCCGAGCCCGAGAAAATAAAATAACTTAAAGCCAGAAACGGCAAGAGTTGGAATACATATTGGAAAGTCATATCCGGGGTGTTACATCCACACAATAGGCTGTTCTGACCACCTCAAATAACATGGAATCGCCAGCTCAACAGCATTGACAGCCCTCTTATGAAGCTTCTGGTCCCTCTTACATAAACTCGTGGTAAATACGTGGTACTGCCCACTATTCAACTGTTTTGGATTACTATGATACCTAGATTGTTGCTGATGTTGCTGCTGATTACTTTGGCCGGGTTGCTGATTATAGAAACCCTGGTTACCAGATGGCCCTGACCGTGAAAACCGCCCCCGCCTGAACTGGCGCCCGGGCCATGAAAGTCGCCTCCGCCTGAACCGCCGCTAGGTCCGTGGCTACCATCAAACATGTTGGAATTTTTAAATGCCTTCATGATCGTACAGTCCTTCCACAGATGGGTAGCTGGCTTCTCCCGGGTGCCGTGTCTTGGACAAGGTTCATTCAGTAGTTGTTCGAGGGTGGGACCTAACCCGCCTGACCGAGGAGGTGGCCTACCCTTGCGCCATTGGTTGTTGCCCTGTGTATTGGTGTTAGCCACAAACTCGTCAGCCTTACGTTTATTACCTCCTTGATTTGCCAGGTTATGTTGGTGACCCTTGTCATTGTTGTTCTTCTTTCCCTTCCCTATTTTTTCTTCATCAGACACGAGATCTTTGGTACTATCAGAATCAACATATTTGACTAGGGCCGCCATCAACTGGCCCATGTCATTACAATCACGCTTGAGCCACCCCAGCTTCTGTTTCAGAGGTTCAAAACGGCAATTTTTCTCCAACATTAAGACCGCAGAGCCGGCATTCATCTGAATTATCTCCTTGACCCGGCGCACCCAATGGGTCATGGATTCACCTTCCTCCTGCTTACAATTAGTCGGGTCCATGATTGACATAGGTTGTTTACATGTGTCCTTGAAGTTCTGAATGAACCGGGCTTTTAACTATGCCCATGAGCCGATGGAGTTGGGTGGCAACCCTTTCAACCAAGTGTGAGCCATCCCATCCAACATCACAGTGAAATACTTAGCCATTGCTGCATCGCTGACCTCCAATAGCTCCATCGCCATCTCATAACTTTCAATCCATGCCCCGGGCTGTAAGTCGGTCGTGTAATTAGGCACCTTACGAGGCCCCTTAAAGTCTTTTGGCAAGCGCTCAATACGTATAGCCGGCACCAGGCAAGGGACACCTCTAGTTCTTGTGGCTACTCCTGCCTCAACAGAGGTTGCCGGATAAACCGGAAGAGCCTGATGAGCCGCCTGCTGAGCTGCCAGTTGAGCCGCCCGCTCAGCCTCTTGACGGATTCTCTCCTGATCCGCCAGGTTAAGGGCCCCACCCTGTGCCGTCTCATGCATGCGCGGTTGGTTCCGGCGTTGAGCATTGCTCGACCTAGCGGCTGAGTCCATATGCCTGCTATAGCTCGGGCTCCGGCTTGGGCGAGGGGTTGAATGGATTCAGTCTCGACTGTAAGAGTACGCATCCTGCTGCGCCAGAGCCATCTGAAGAAGTTCTCTCACCCTTCGTGTTTCAATTGCTGTCGGAGAGTCGCCTTCCATCGAGAGAGCCGCCAAACGAGCCGACGTGGCAATGAGATTCTCCAAAGGGTTAGAAAAGTGACCCAGCGGTATTGGTGTGTAATGAGGCGGAGCAGTATTCATACGGGGTGGATCCATGGCCCATGGTTGAACCGGCGCCCCAGCCTCAGGTGTCGTGATCCGGTTTGCCTCCGGCGGGTTACTTGGACCGGCCCCGGGTGTGTGGAAGAGATTCCTAGGGTCGTAAGTCAGAGGCAGACGTGACTGAGTTTTCTGGTGCCTTCTCCTCATGACCTCGTTTGACGCGTTCAGATCGACCGAGAGCCGGAAAGTCTCCGCTTGAAGCTGCTGAGCACGAGCATCCAAAGCGCCTGCTACGCAGCCATCCTGACCTCTTCTGCTGCTAAATTTTCCTTGGTATGTGCTATCTCTTCGCGTAGTCGTGCCACCTATGCGTCATGCTCAGCCTTATCCGCCGGCTCCACTACAACAGTCAACAGAGCCGTCAACTTATCCATGAGGTCCATTAGCAGCTGAGCCAGGGGGCGCGTGGGGTCTCCTGACCCGGCTGCTGCCGACCCGGTGGTTATTGCTGCCACAGCCATAGAGTTCTGCCTGGGTTGAGTGTCAGCCATGAAAACTCTAGCTCGATTCAGCGGCTCAGAGAGGTCCAAAATACTGCTGCCATCAGAACAGCCCCGAAGCACCCCATCTTGCAGCTGATACAAAGATTCTGTCTCTCCTGAGGACGACTCACCATCAGAACAGATGGCCGTCTCACCGCCATCCACTGATCCTTCAGATAATTCACCTCCATGGATGCAACCCATGACGGCATGCCTCACGGCAAGTTGAGCCCGGGCGGATCTCGCGCGCTGAGCCGTCTCGATGAGGTTGGTGCAGACATCCGGCTCAGGGCCCGATTTGCCGATCCGGCCGATGAAGACATGGATTCTGCCAAAGGGGACCCGGTACCCATACTTAATTGAGCCGGCCTCAGGGCCCCAGCCTTCATCATCGATGTAGAGTTTTCCGCGACGACTTTTGGTCATCCGGCCCACAACGTATCCCTTGAGCCCTTCAAAGTTGCCCTTCAAGAACTCAAATTCACCATGCATTGGCCCCGCGATGGGCGCCAACTGTCGTGGAATTGTCACGGAAGATGTCCTAGCGAAAGGACTTAGTCGTAGGGCCATCGCAACTAGGAAGCTTAAAGGGGTTAATCGGGACAAAGGACACAAGAGGTTTATACTGGTTCGGCCCCTTACGGTGAAGGTAAGGCCTAGTCCAGTTGATGTTGTATTGCTAGGTTTGATGACCAAGGAGTGAATCCGCTAGCTTGGCTATCGATCTCTTGTTTCTTGTCCTAAGACACCACCAAGTCGTCCCCTTATATACACGGGTTGATGCCTGGCAGCCTACCGAGTCCCGGCCGGCTCACAAAAGGTGTCTGGCTCGGTGACTTCTTTTACATGCCTTTCCTTACAAGTCTTTCTCTACATATGGCGGTTCACAATATTGGGTCTTAAGCCGCCTCTGGGATTAGGCTTTCTATAAGTCTTAATAAACTATAATCTTGAATATTATTGGGCTTGTTTTCATAACCCGCCATTGGGGTTGACCCGGCCCCTCCTGGGCAGGTCATACCTGGTAGCTATATCCCCAACAGAAGCGATGAGTACCTTTCATTGGAGAGACGCGGAGGTAGAGATGGTCTCCGGTATCGAAAGCCAAGTCACGGTGCTTGCTATCATAGTAACTCTTCTGGCACGATTGCGCGGCTTTCAGATTTTCACGGATGACTTTACACATTTCTTCAGCCTCTGTGATCAAATCGTTGCCAAGAAGTTGGCGTTCACTAGTCTCTGACCAATTGAGAGGAGTACGACACTTCTGCCATCGAGAATTTCGAATGGGGCCTTGCCCGAACTCGCTTGGAAGCTATTGTTGTAGGAGAACTCGGCATATGGAATACAATCTTCCCACTTCATACCGAAGGAAATGACACAAGCCCTGAGCATATGTTCAAGGATTTGATTAACTCGCTCAACTTGGCCACTAGTTTGAGGATGGAAGGTTGTGCTGAAGTGAATGTTGGTGCCCATGGACTTCTGCAAGGAGTCCCAGAACTTAGAAGTGAAGATGCTTCCATGATCTGAAGATATCAATTGTGGAATGCCGTGCAAGTAGACAATCCTGGAGGTGTATAGCTCTACCAGCTGAGCTGTTGTGATAGATTCTTTGATTGGAAGGAAATGAGCCACTCTTGTAAGCTTGTCGATGACAACGAAGATAGCATCATTTCCACGCTTGGACTTGGGAAATCCAGTGACGAAGTCCATCTCAATATGGTCAAACTTCCATTCTGTAATAGCAAGAGGTTGGAGGAGACCAGCTGGTCGTTGGTGTTCTGCTTTCACCCTTCTGCAGACATCACATTCATTCACGAATTGAGCAATTTCTCGCTTCATTTGAGTCCACCAATACGACTGCTTGAGGTCATTGTACATCTTTGTACTTCTAGGATGAATGGATAGGAGCGAATTGTGCGCCTCGTTCATAATGACTTTCCTTAGATCACCTTTAGGAACCACAATTCGATCCTCGAAGAAAAGAGTGTCTTTGTCATCAATGTGATATCACTTGTACTTGGGTTGGCTCTTGGCAATCCCATTTTCACCTTCTTCACCATGGAATCCAGGAGTTGTGCCTCACGAATTTGATCTTCCAAAGTAGGAGAGACTTGGAGGTTGGCAAGAAAGCCTTGAGGAAAAACTTGGAGATTCATTTTGCGGAAAGTTTCACAAAGGTCCGGTTGGAAGGGCTTGAGAATTAAGCTGCTGTAGTAAGCGTTCCTGCTCAAAGCATCTGCAATGACATTGGCCTTGCCTGGAGTATATTCAATACTTGGATTGTATTCTTGAATCATTTTGACCCAGCGCGTCTGTCTGAGGTTGACGTTGGGCTGGGTGAAGATGTACTTGAGGCTCTTATGATCAGTGAAGATGTCCACTTTCCTTCCCAACAAGAGATGTCTCCATGTTAATAATGCATGGACAATGGCCGCCAACTCGAGATCATGAGTGGGGTAGTTCCTTTCGTTAGGATTCAACTGACGAGAGGTATAGGCCACAACTTTCTTCTCTTGCATTAACACAGCACCGAGACCTTGCAGGGAGGCATCACATAAAACTTCAAATGGCTTGGATTCATCAGGAGGAGTCAAGACAAGAGTTGTGACTAACTTATCTTCCAGGGTGTTGAAAACAACGTCACATTCAGGCGTCCAGACATACTTGACATGCTTTTGGAGGGGGTTGGAAAGAGGCTTTGCAATCTTAGAGAAATTCTCAATGAATCTTCGACAATAGCTTGCAATCCCAAGAAAACTGCGGAGCTACTTGACATTCTGAGGAGGTTCCCAATTCACAATTGCAGACACCTTCTCGGGATTAACAGCGATGCCTTTGGCTGAGATGATATGACCAAGGTAAAGAACTTCGTCAAGCCAGAACTCACACTTGGAGAACTTCGCATAGAATTGATGCTCTCTGAGTTTGTCGAGTACCAATCTCAAATGATTGGCATGATCCTCCTTATTCTTGGAAAAGACCAAAATATCATCGAGATACACCAAGACGAAATTATTTGTGTAAGGGTTGAAGATGAAGTTCATCATGCGAGAGAACGTTGGAGGAGCATTGACAAGGCCGAAAGACATGACAGTATATTCATAAGAACCATAGCTTGTTCTGAATGTTGTCTTGGGGATATCTTGTTCACGAATGTGAATGTAATGATAACCCATATAGAGGTCAAGCTTGGAGAATACTTGGGCACCTTTAAGTTGCTCGAATAGCTCATTGATGTGGGGAAGTGGATACTTGTTCTTTATTGTCTTCTTATTCAATGGACGGTAGTCGATGCAGAGTCATTCCATCCATCCTTCTTCTTGACAAAAAGAACACCACAACCCCATGGAGATGAACTCGGTCTGATCAGACCCATATGCTCTTGTTCATCGAGTTGTTTCTTCAACTCCTTCAACTCCTCTGGTCCAAGCTTGTGTAACATCCCAAAATTCTAAATTTTGGAATGTTATATTAAATAGATAGATTTGATTGACTGTTTGATTGATTGACTTAAAGTGAGTGAAATTCGAAACTTTTTGAAAGTTAAATGAGAGGGAATAAAAGGACTTACCCAAACTTTCATTTTGCATTTTGATCTCCGTGAATTCAAATTCTTTTCAAATACAAAACCCTCGAGAGAAGATGACATGACTTCTTCCATTTATTTAAATGATAAGGGTTTTGAAAACATTTGAATTTTATTTGGAAAATATTTCCAATTCAGAAACTTTAAGCAACTCAATGATTTTCACAAGAGGAGATAAAATGACTTCTTCAAATTATGAAATATGAGTTGGGAGTTTCAAGGATCAAATTCAAAGTCCTTTCGAAATTATTTTTAATTTGGAATTGTTTGAGTTTTATGCAAATTATTTTTCCTCCAAAAATAAATATATGGAAAATAGGGTAACATGATTCCCTACATTAGAAAATCTGAGAAAAATTAATTTGAAATCATTTTGGTATTTTTAAAATGATTTTTGTTGGATTTTAATAGACCAGTAGCACTCTTTGTTTTACCTGAATTTGTATGAATTTTATTTGACTCTAGAAAAATGTTCATGTCGTAGAAAATATTTTTCTGAAAATTTTGATATATTATATGCCTATTTACTATTTGTATTTCTTTTGTTTTATTTCTTTTTGTTTGTCTGTGTTGAAAAAAGTTAAAAAAAACTGTTCAGCCTCGCCGACTGGGCTGGCCCAGCATCTCGCCAAGCCGCGGCCCAGCTTCCAACCGCCCCGTCTTCGAGCTCGGGACAAAGTCCCGAGCGTGGCCGACTCCGCCGCCGCCGTCGAGTCCTGGCCGGGCATGCCTCCCCTTGCCCCTCCTCCACGTCTCCTCCGCCCCCTCCCCTATAAATCACGGGCCCCCTGGACCCTAGTCCGCCGCCGCTGGACCCGCAGCCCGCCGCCCTCGCCTCGCGCCACCGTCGCACTTGCTGCCGCCGCTGTCGCCCGAACCGCGCCGCTGTCGCGCCTCATTTCCCACGCCGCCGCCTCTGCTCGCCGTCGAAGCCGTCGCCCAAGCGCCGCTCGTCGTCGCCTCGCCTCGCCGGAGTAACCGCCGTCGCCGGTTCTTCGACGAAAACCGCTGCCAACCGGTATAAACCCTAACCCGGTCTGATCCAGTTTTTCTTTTAAGTTTGGTTTTTTTAAAAACCCTAGACTAGATCTGTTTTTTCTCTAGGTTTTATTAAATAGCGAACATTCGTTCTTTAGATCGGTAGCGAACAATTTTCATTCTTTAGGTTCTGTTAGCGAGCGTTCGCTCAATAGATTTTTTTCTTTTTCTTTTTAATTTCAGTCCAGGGACCCATCCGTGAATATTTTCTTTACAGATCAGCCCCTGGTTTTCAAACGACTATAACTTTTTGCTCATTAGTCGGAATTAGACGAAACCAACGCTCACGTCTTCGTTATGATCCCCTCTATCCAGTAATCCAACTCAAACATATTTTTGAAAAGTTTAAAATTTGAATTAGATCAGATTCAAATTCAAACTTCGTTTGATCATAACTTGAGTTTCGTAGCTCCGTTTGAGTTGATTCTTTTTGCAAATCGAAGCTCTTGACCTAAACTTTCTGATAAGGCCAAATTCATATAATTTTGGTACTGTTATAAATTGTTTTATGTTGCAAGAGTTATTTGCTTGGTTTTGATGTTTTTCGAATTGTCTTCTTCGATCTTTCTGATATTTTGAGTGATTGCTTATGTGTGGTTACTATTGCTTGCTTACGATAGATTGACCGGAGTGTGATGAGTAGAACTATCAAGGGTTATGAGTGTGAATCATCTTCATCAACATTGCAGGCAAGTTCACACTTTGATCATATCCCTTTCATACCCAGTTTTTATGCATTAGTTTCACCCTTAAACATTGCATGAGTAGGATTGTTAACATGTGGGTATTGGGAAATAGTTGATGAGGTAGGAACCTATTGCCCTGCATTCAAACCTTGGGAGTTACTATTATGTTATGCTTATACTACTATGCTATGCTCGTAGACGTGGATTGGGTTTGAGAGGGTTTCATGACAGATGTGAGATTGTTAATTAATGGTTTACTTAAGGTGGCAACTTTAACACACATCTGGGTGGATTGAGGCACCTGGGTATTCCAGCGATTGCCTGTCTAGGCACCTAGGTATTCCAGGATTGCCTGTTTTTTTTATGGACCGCCACCCAGGCTCAAAGGGATTATGAGATTATTCATACTAGAAACTTCCGTGTGCAGCCACAAGCTATTATGGGCTCTAGCATAGTTGATTAAGTCGTGTGAACTCTTACAGTGGTAGACTAGCAGATGTAGGGGTTGTAGGTGGAACGGTCTACCCATCGTAAGGTGCAGACGCTTCTGAAAGACTATGTCTCGGTCATCCGTTTCTCAAACACCATGTAGTGCGAGAAATCCAACGGAGGAGATCGAGTCTTGTGGGGAAAAGTGCGCAAACCTCTGCAGAGTGTATAAACTAATCATGATTAGCCGTGTCCCCGGTTATGGACATCTTGAGTATCTAGTACTTGGATTATCATGTGAATCTCATCATGTTACTTTAAATTAAGTTGTCGGGTTTAATGATGTTACTTAATTGGGATTGAGAATGTTGTCAACCATTCTCAATGTTCAACAACCACCATGATAGTTAAATAAAATTTATTCCTTTGCAGTAGGGAAAAATTGGCTTTTCGCAAAAACATTATAACCATAGAGCCTTTCCACCAGCCAAATATGCATATAGTGATAGCCTTAAATCATCATTATCCTCTGGTGTGAATTTGCTAGTACATTCAATGTACTGACCCTTTGTGGCTGCAACGTCTCATGTTGCAGGATATCTTACGACAAGTAAGTGATACGTTAGGGTTACTATTTCTACACTCAACTTTGCCGTTGGTGTTGATGGGAATCCACAACCTTGTTACTTCCGCTATTTGGATTGAGGTAATAGTATTTACGTTACTTTTTACATGTGATTTACCTTTGTTATAAATCCTCGAGTACTATGTGTGTCAGCATACCGATCCAGGGATGACACTTAAGCACAGAGACTTGATCCATTCGGGTCGGGTCGCTACAGCTTGTAAGGACGCTTGCAAACAGGTTTCGTGCCAGGATCAAGATCGATAACGAATTCAACTGGACGGTGAGGAGGCATTCCCGGAAGCTCTTCTGGAAAGACGTCTTGATATTCACAAACGACTGGAATCTGAGAGATGGCATTCAACTCGCCCTTCTCATTGAGAGAAAACAGCCGAATGGTTTCATCACGAGCAGCATAGATGATCACTTCCTCAAAAGAGTGTGTCAATTGAATTTCTCTGGCAGCACAATCAAGCAGAGCCTTGTGATTAGAAAGCCAGTCCATGCCGAGAATTAGATCAATATTCGAGTCACCAAGAACAATTAGAGAAGCCAGAAATTTATAGTCGCCCATCTCGATACCGACATTCGGAACCATCATCGTAGATCTCAAATGCTTAGCCGGAGAAACAACTTCCAGATCTCTAGGTAATGCCTTAGTGTCAAAATTGTGCTCCGATGCAAATGGGAATGACATGAAAGAATGTGATGCACCAGTATCAAAAAAGACTTCAGCAGGAATGGAGTTAACTAGAAGGTTACCCATGATCACTTCTGAAGAATCCTCTGCCTGAGGTGTGTTCATCATGTTGACCTTAGCATGCTTGGGATTATGCTTGAGCACTGCATTGCTGGCAGATCTCACAGGAGGAGGAGGCGGAAGGCGCCTTTGGTTGAAGCATTTGTTTGCATAGTGCCCTTGCTGCTGACACTTGTTGTGAGTAACTGTTGGGGAACGTTGCAGAAAATTAAAATTTTTCCTACGGTTTCACCAAGATCCATCTATGAGTTCATCTAAGCAACGAGTCAAGGGAGAGAGTTTGCATCTACATACCACTTGTAGATCGCGTGCGGAAGCTTGCAAGGTGATGATGTAGTCGTACTCGACGTGATTCGAATCACCGATGACCAAGTGCTGAACGGACAGCACCTCCGCATTCAACACACGTACGGGACGGGAGACGTCTCCTCCTTCTTGATCCAGCAAGGGGGAAGGAGAGGTTGAGGAAGACAGCTCCACCGGCAGCACGATGGCGTGGTGATGGTGGAGAGGCAGTACTCCGACAGGGCTTCGCCAAGCGCACAACGAAGGAGGAGAGGTGTTGGGGAGGGGAGGGCTGCGCCTTGGAGGGTGGTGCGGCTGCCCTCCCCTCACCCCTCTATTTATAGGGGGAAGGGAGAAGGGGGCC
>NC_041388.1:152754633-152760173 GCF_002162155.2 Triticum dicoccoides
GAACCTTAAGTGTGTAGACCCTACGGGTTCGGGAGACATGCAGACATGACCGAGACGCTCTCAGTCAATAACCAACAGCGGGATCTGGATACCCATGATGGCTCCCACATGCTCCTCGATGTTTTCATCGGATGAACCACTATGTCGAGGATTCGATCAAACCCTGTATGCAATTCCCTTTGTCAATCGGTACGTTACTTGCCCGAGACTCGATCGTCGGTATCCCAATACCTTGTTCAGTCTCGTTACCGGCAAGTCACTTTACTCGTACCGTAATGCATGATCCCGTGTCCAACACCTTGGTCACATTGAGCTCATTATGATGATGCATTACCGAGTGGGCCCAGAGATACCTCTCCGTCATACGGAGTGACAAATCCCAGTCTCGATCCGTGTCAACCCAACAGCTACTTTCGGAGATACCTGTAATGCACCTTTATAGTCACCCAGTTACGTTGTGACGTTTGATACACCCAAGGCACTCTCACGGTATCCGGGAGTTACACGATCTCATGGTCGAAGGAAGAGATACTTGAGACTGGCAAAGCTCTAGCAAAATGAACTACACGATCTTTTATGCTATGCTTAAGATTGGGTCTTGTCCATCACATCATTCTCCTAATGATGTGATCCCGTTATCAACGACATCCAATGTCCATAGTCAGGAAACAATGACTATTTGTTGATCACAACGAGCTGGTCAACTAGAGGCTCACCAGGGACATATTGTGGTCTAAGTATTCACACGTGTATTACGATTTCCGGATAATACAGTTATAGCATGAATAAAAGACATTTATCATGAACATTGAAATATAATAATACTTTTATTATTGCCTCTAGGGCATATTTCCAATAGTCTCCCACTTGCACTAGAGTCACCAATCTAGTTACATTGTGATGAATCGAACACCCATAGAGTTCTGGTGTTGATCATGTTTTGCACGCGAGAGAGGTTTAGTCAGCGGATCTGCGACATTCAGATCCGTGTGCACTTTGCAAATCTCTATGTCTCCATCTTGAACATTTTCACGGATGGAGTTGAAACGACGCTTGATGTGCCTGGTCTTCTTGTGAAACCTGGGCTCCTTGGCGAGGGCAATAGCTCCAGTGTTGTCACAGAAGAGTTTGATCGGCCCCGACGCATTGGGTATGACTCCTAGGTCGGTGATGAACTCCTTCACCCAAATCGCTTCATGCGCTGCCTCCGAGGCTGCCATGTACTCCGCTTCACACGTAGATCCCGCCACGACGCTTTGCTTGCAGTTGCACCAGCTTACTGCTCCACCATTCAACATATACACGTATCCGGTTTGTGACTTAGAGTCATCCAGATCTGAGTTGAAGCTAGCGTCGATGTAACCCTTTACGAGGAGCTCTTCGTCTCCTCCATAAACGAGAAACATGTCCTTCGTCCTTTTCAGGTACTTCAGGATATTCTTGACCGCTGTCCAGTGTTCCTTGCCGGGATTACTCTGGTATCTTGCTACCAAACTTACGGCAAGGTTTACATCGGGTCTGGTACACAGCATGGCATACATAATAGATCCTATGGCTGAAGCATAGGGGATGACACTCATCTCTTCTTTATCTTTTGCCGTGGTCGGTGACTGAGCCGAGCTCAATCTCACACCTTGTAACATAGGCAAGAACCCCTTCTTGGACTGATCCATTTTGAACCTCTTCAAAATCTTATCAAGGTATGTGCTTTGTGAAAGACCTATGAGGCGTCTCGATCTATCTCTATAGATCTTGATGCCTAATATATAAGCAGCTTCTCCAAGGTCCTTCATTAAAAAACACTTATTCAAGTAGGCCTTAATGCTGTCCAGAAATTCTATATTATTTCCCATCAAGAGTATGTCATCTACATATAATATGAGAAATGCTACAGAGCTCCCACTCACTTTCTTGTAAATGCAGGCTTCTCCATAAGTCTGCATAAACCCAAACGCTTTGATCATCTCATCAAAGCGAATGTTCCAACTCCGAGATGCTTGCACCAGTCCATAAATGGATCGATGGAGCTTGCATACTTTGTTAGCGTTCCGAGGATCGACAAAACCTTCCGGCTGCATCATATACAGTTCTTCCTTAAGATGCCCGTTAAGGAATGCCGTTTTGACGTCCATTTGCCATATCTCATAATCATAGTATGCGGCAATTGCTAACATGATTCGGACGGACTTCAGCTTCGCTACGGGAGAGAAAGTCTCGTCGTAGTCAATCCCTTGAACTTGTCGATAACCCTTAGCGACAAGTCGAGCCTTATAGATGGTAACATTACCATCCGCGTCCGTCTTCTTCTTAAAGATCCATTTGTTTTCTATGGCTTGCCGATCATCGGGCAAGTCTGTCAAAGTCCATACTTTGTTTTCATACATGGATTCTATCTCGGATTTCATGGCTTCAAGCCATTTGTTGGAATCCGGGCCCGCCATCGCTTCTTCATAGTTCGAAGGTTCATTGTTGTCTAACAACATGATTTCCAGGACAGGGTTGCCGTACCACTCTGGTGCGGAACGTGTCCTAGTGGACCTACGAAGTTCAGCAGTAACTTGATCCGAAGTACCTTGATCATCATCATTGTTTTCCTCTTCAGTTGGTGTGGGTATCACAGGAACGGTTTCCTGCGCTGCGCCACTTTCCTGCTCAAGAGGTAGTACTTCATCGAGTTCTACTTTCCTCCCACTTACTTCTTTCGAGAGAAACTCTTTTTCCAGAAAGCATCCGTTCTTGGCAACAAAGATCTTGCCTTCGGATCTTAAGTAGAAGGTATACCCGACAGTTTCCTTAGGGTATCCTATGAATACGCATTTTTCCGACTTGGGTTCGAGCTTTTCAGGCTGAAGTTTCTTGACATAAGCATCGCATCCCCAAACTTTTAGAAACGACAGCTTAGGTTTCTTTCGAAACCATAATTCATACGGTGTCGTCTCAACGGATTTAGACGGTGCCCTATTTAAAGTGAATGTAGCTGTCTCTAGAGCGCATCCCCAAAATGATAGCGGTAAATCGGTAAGAGACATCATAGACCGCACCATATCCAATAGAGTGCGATTACGACGTTCGGACACACCGTTTCACTGAGGTGTTCCAGGTGGCGTGAGCTGTGAAACGATTCCACATTTCCTTAAGTGTGTACCAAATTCGTGACTTAAGTATTCTCCTCCACGATCTGATCGTAAGAATTTTATCTTTCGGTCACGTTGATTCTCTACTTCATTCTGAAATTCCTTGAACTTTTTAAAGGTCTCAGACTTGTGTTTCATTAAGTAGACATACCCATATCTACTCAAGTCATCTGTGAGAGTGAGAACATAACGATATCCTCCGCGAGCCTTAATGCTCATTGGACCGCACACATCGGTATGTATGATTTCCAACAAGTTGGTTGCTCGCTCCATTGTTCCGGAGAACGGAGTCTTGGTCATTTTGCCCAAGAGGCATGGTTCGCACGTGTCAAACGATTCATAATCAAGAGACTCTAAAAGTCCATCGGCATGGAGCTTCTTCATGCGCTTGAAACCAATGTGACCAAGGTGGCAGTGCCACAAGTATGTGGGACTATCGTTATCAACTTTAAATCTTTTGGCATCTACACTATGAACATGTGTAATATTACGCTCGAGATTCATTAAGAATAAACCATTGACCATCGGAGCATGACCATAAAACATATCTCTCATATAAATCGAACAACCATTATTCTCAGACTTAAATGAGTAGCCATCTCGTATTAAACGAGATCTAGATACAATGTTCATGCTCAAACTTGGCACTAAATAACAATTATTAAGGTTCAAAACTAATCCCGTAGGTAAATGTAGAGGCAGCGTGCCGACGGCGATCACATCGACTCTGGAACCATTCCCGACGCGCATCGTCACCTCGTCCTTTGCCAGTCTCCGTTTATTCCACAGCTCCTGCTGTGAGTTACAAATATGAGCAACGGCACCGGTATCAAATACCCAGGAGTTATTACGAGTACTGGTAAGGTACACATCAATCACATGTATATCAAATATACCTTTGGTGTTGCCGGCCTTCTTATCCGCTAAGTATTTGGGGCAGTTCCGCTTCCAGTGACCCTTCCCCTTGCAATAAAAGCACTCAGTCTCAGGCTTGGGTCCATTCTTTGACTTCTTCCCGGTAACTGGGTTACCAGGCGCGGCAACATCTTTGCCGTCCTTCTTGAAGTTCTTCTTACCCTTGCCCTTCTTGAACTTAGTGGTCTTATTGACCATCAACACTTGATGTTCTTTCTTGATTTCAGCCTCTGCTGACTTCAGCATCGAGAACACTTCAGGAATGGTCTTTTCCATCCCCTGCATGTTGTAGTTCATCACAAAGCTCTTGTAGCTTGGTGGGAGCGACTGGAGGATTCTGTCAATGACCGCCTCATCTGGGAGGTTAATGTTCAGCTGGGTCATACGGTTGTGCAACCCAGACATCTTCAGGATGTGCTCACTGACAGAACTGTTTTCCTCCATCTTACAACTGTAGAACTTGTCGGAGACATCATATCTGTCGACCCGGGCATTAGCTTGAAAAACTAGTTTCAGCTCTTCGAACATCTCATATGCTCCGTGGTGCTCAAAACGCTTTTGGAGCCCCGGTTCTAAGCTGTAAAGCATGCCGCACTGAACGAGGGAGTAATCATCAGCACGAGACTGCCAAGCATTCATAATGTCTTGGTTCTCTGGGACGGGAGCGTCACCTAGCGGTCCTTCTAGGACATATTGTTTCCTGGCAGCTATGAGGATGATCCTCAGGTTCCGGACCCAGTCCGTATAGTTGCTGCCATCATCTTTCAGATTGGTTTTCTCTAGGAACGCGTTGAAGTTCATGTTGACATTAGCGTTGGCCATTGATCTACAAGACATATTTGCAAAGGTTTTTAGACTAAGTTCATGATAATAAAGTTCTAATCAAATTATGAACTCCCACTTAGATTAGACATCCCTCTAGTCATCTAAGTGTTACACGATCCGAGTCGACTAGGCCGTGTCCGATCATCACGTGAGACGGACTAGTCATCGTTGGTGAACATTCTCATGTTGATCGTATCTTCCATGTGACTCGTGTTCGACCTTTCGGTCTCCGTGTTCCGAGGCCATGTCTGCACATGCTAGGCTCGTCAAGTTAACCCTAAGTGTTTTCGCTGTGTAAAACTGTCTTACACCCGTTGTATGTGAACGTAAGAATCCATCACACCCGATCATCACGTGGTGCTTAGAAGCGACGAACTGTAGCAACGGTGCACAGTTAGGGGAGAACACTTCTTGAAATTTTATAAGGGATCATCTTATTTACTACCGTCGTCCTAAGTAAACAAGATGCATAATACATAATAAACATCACATGCAATTATATAGTTGTGACATGATATGGCCAATATCATATAGCTCCATTGATCTTCATCTTCGGGGCTCCATGATCATCTTGTCACCGGCTTGACACCATGATCTCCATCATCATGATCTCCATCATCGTGTCTTCATGAAGTTGTCACGCCAACGACTACTTCTACTTCTATG
>NC_041388.1:152761213-152775950 GCF_002162155.2 Triticum dicoccoides
GAGGAGAGGTGTTGGGGAGGGGAGGGCTGCGCCTTGGAGGGTGGTGCGGCTGCCCTCCCCTCACCCCTCTATTTATAGGGGGAAGGGAGAAGGGGGCCGGCCCCCTAGAACCCATCTAGGGGGGGGTGCGGCGGCCTAGGGGGGAGGGGAGAGGGTGGCTTGCCCCCCAAGTCAAGGGGGGCGCCCCCTCTAGGGTTCCCCTTCAACCCTAGGCGCATGGGCCCAAGGGAGGGGGGTGCGGCCAGCCCACCAGGGGCTGGCTCCCTGCCCCACGCAGCCCATGTGGCCCCCCGGGAGGGGTGGCCCCGCCCAGTGGACCCCCGGAACCCTTCCGGTGGCCCCGGTACAATACCGGTATGACCCCGAAACTTCCCGGTGTCCGTTTGACAACTTCCCATATATAAATCTTTACCTCCGGACCATTCCGGATCTCCTCGTGACGTACAGGATCCCATCCGGGACTCCGAACAACATTCGGTAGTCACATACTAGTCTTCCTAATAACCCTAGCGTCACCGAACCTTAAGTGTGTAGACCCTACGGGTTCGGGAGACATGCAGACATGACCGAGACGCTCTCAGTCAATAACCAACAGCGGGATCTGGATACCCATGATGGCTCCCACATGCTCCTCGATGTTGTCATCGGATGAACCATTATGTCGAGGATTCGATCAAACCCTGTATGCAATTCCCTTTGTCAATCGGTACGTTACTTGCCCGAGACTCGATCGTCGGTATCCCAATACCTTGTTCAGTCTCGTTACCGGCAAGTCACTTTACTCGTACCGTAATGCATGATCCCGTGTCCAACACCTTGGTCACATTGAGCTCATTATGATGATGCATTACCGAGTGGGCCCAGAGATACCTCTCCGTCATACGGAGTGACAAATCCTAGTCTCGATCCGTGTCAACCCAACAGCTACTTTCGGAGATACCTGTAATGCACCTTTATAGTCACCCAGTTACGTTGTGATGTTTGATACACCCAAGGCGCTCTCACGGTATCCAGGAGTTACACGATCTCATGGTCGAAGGAAGAGATACTTGACACTGGCAAAGCTCTAGCAAAACGAACTACACGATCTTTTATGCTATGCTTAAGATTGGGTCTTGTCCATCACATCATTCTCCTAATGATGTGATCCCGTTATCAACGACATCCAATGTCCATAGTCAGGAAACATTGACTATCTGTTGATCACAACGAGCTGGTCAACTAGAGGCTCACCAGGGACATATTGTGGTCTAAGTATTCACACGTGTATTACGATTTCCGGATAATACAGTTATAGCATGAATAAAAGACATTTATCATGAACATTGAAATATAATAATACTTTTATTATTGCCTCTAGGGCATATTTCCAACAGTATCCTCTGAGAGCGGCCGATGATAAGGAGCACTTGACATTGGAGTATGAGACTGAGCTTTGTTCTGATAGCCTGGGTTGGGTGGGTGGGAAGTTCCATTGCCACCTTTGCTCTTCTACTGATAGGGCTGACGAAACGGAGGAGGAGTAGGCAACTAGAACTTTTGTTGCTTAGCTGCCACTTGTGATGAAGAAGATGATTGAACTGCATCCCTGACTCTCTTCTTAGATGCCTCACACTTGAGCTGAGCAGCTTCTTGCTTTATTGCCATGTTGTAGAATTGATCAAACTCAGTCGGCTCAAGAAGCACGAGAGCTAATTGCAGATCTTCTCTGAGGTCACCTCTGAATTGATAAATCATACTCTTTTCATCAGGAACGTCTTGTTTAGCGAAGCGAGCAAGTTTCTCAAACTGGATATTGTATCGATACACGGACATGCTGCCTTGCTTGAGATTGCGGAAGTCCTCACGCTTGCTCTCAGCAACGCTTGGTGGGATGTGATGAGCTTTGAAGTCTTGGCGGAAATCATTCCAGGTAATCACACGACCTCCTCTAGAATCTCTGTATTGTTGATACCACTCAGCAGCTTGGTCCTTGAGTTGAAATGAAGCAAACTTGACAAAGTCCTCAGGCCTGGCATTGCTACATTCAAAATGTTTGCAGATATCCACGAGCCAGTCGTTGGCGTCTGTGGCCTCGACACAGTTGCTGAAGGACTTCGGCTGGTTTGCAAGGAACTGGTTGAGGGTAGCAAACTGAGGCTGATTGTTGCCTTGGCCTTGATTTCCTTAGTTGCCTTGCCCTTGGTTGCACTCTTGCAAGAGTTGCAAAAGCATCTGGGTGTTGGTGTTGGTGGCTGCCATGACAGCTTTCCATGCCTCCGGAGGTGGAGGTGGTGGCGGAGGGTTCGACTATTCCCCATCATTGTGGTCCGGATTCTGGCGCATTAGAGGAGCCATCCTGAAGAGGTTGACATCCTTTAGAATTTTGAAACACAGATATTCAAGCTGAATCAATGGATTGAAATTGCAACATAAAGTCTTAACATTCAAACAAGGATGAACGAATGAATTCCAAAGTAAATCATCACACTTCCATAAAGTTGAGAAGCCACTTAGATAAAGGTAGATGAATAAATCAACAAGGTACGGATATGAACAAATAATTGGTAAGGATTACCCAATCACAAACCAAATATCTGCGGTAAGAAATACTAGAGCTACATGAATTCCCACCTATAAAACTCCCGTAACTTTCTGGTTATGCAATCAGGTGTTGGGGATACAGGGGAAGCATAATATCTCACCCAAACTAACAATTCCTACATCCAAATGTATCCATCCTTCAACACATAACCAAGAAACCTTCAGAAATCATTTACCTCAACCTTTGAAATGCATTTGTTATACGAGTTATGGAAGTACTCCCGAACTCCCGTCCCAGTACTGGGTGGCGTCGAGGTTATCTCACCAACAACTGCATAAAAGAGATTTTCGATGTCGGCGAACTCAGGTATTGCAGAACTGCAACGATAAAATTGTGACGACAACACCTCGGAGCTCAACTCCCCGGGACACTGCCACAACCCCTAAATGTCAGGAGGCACCAAGAACAATGTTCTCGTCACAAAACCATCAGAACGATTCCAAGATACCCGTGTGGTCCTAAAAAAATTCGTGAAATTAGAGGAGAGGAGAGTCAAAACTTCTAAGTCAGGAGGCCTCACTAAAGCGACGAGGGGACTGAGGAGTAAAAAGAATCCTACTCTCTGATATATATATATAATCCTAAGACTCAAAACATTTTTTTCTAGACTCAACAACGTTAGCGATTCGATAAAGCAGGGGGCTCCTAAGTCAGGGATGGCTCTGATACCAACTTGTAACACCCACAATGCGGCTATATGTCCCACGTGTCGGGGCACGACTTAGAGGCATAGCCGCATACTAGGTCCGTCGCAAGAGGGGTAATCTTTACACATCCCATGTACTGAATAAGAAAGGGATAAAGAGTCAGCTTACAATCGCCACTTCACACAATACATAAATAATCCATACATCATTCAAAGTACAATCAAAGGTCCGACTACAGAACCAAAATAAAGAAAGACAACCCCAAATGCTAGATCCCCGGTCGTCCCAACTGGACTCCTCAACTGATCATTGATACGTGTCCAACGTATCTATAATTTTTGATTGTTCCATGCTATTATATTATCTGTTTTGGATGTTTACGGGCTTTATTAGACACTTTTATATTATTTTTGGGACTAACCTATTAACCCAGAGCCCAGTGCCAGTTTTTGTTTTTTCCTTGTTTTAGAGTATCACATAAAAGGAAAATCAAACAGAGTCCAATTGACCCGAAACTTCACGGAACTTATTTTTGGACCAGAAGAAGCCCATGGAGTATTGGAGTTGGACCAGGAGAGTCCCGGGCTGCCCACGAGGGTGGGGGGCATGCCCATCCCCCCTGGGCGCACCCCCCTTCCTCGTCGACAGCCCGGAGGTCCATCGACGTACTTCTTCCTCCCATATATACCCATATACCCTCCAGAAGTCTCCGTAGCCACCGAAAGCCAATCTAGACCCATTCCGGCACCATGTCGGAGGGGGAATCCTTCTCCAGTGGCCATCTTCATCATCCCGACGCTCTCCATAATGAGGAGGGAGTAGTTTTCCCTCAGGGCTGAGGGTATGTACCAATTGCTATGTGTTTGATCTCTCTCTCTCTCGTGTTCTTGAGGTGGTACGATCTTGATGTATCGCAAGCTTTGCTATTATAGTTGGATCTTATGATGTTTCTCCCCCCCCCTCTACTCTCTTGTAATGGATTGAGTTTTCCCTTTGAAGTTATCTTATTGGATTGAGTCTTTAAGGATTTGAGAACACTTGATGTATGTCTTGCGTGGGATACCCATGGTGACAATGGGGTATTCTATTGATCCACTTGATGTATGTTTGGGTGATCAACTTGCGGGTTCCACCCATGAACCTATGCATAGGGGTTGGCACACGTTCTCATCTTGACTCTCCGGTAGAAACTTTGGGGCACTCTTTGAGGTTCTATGTGTTGGTTGAATAGATGAATCTGAAATTGTGTGATGCATATCGTATAATCATACCCACGGATACTTGAGGTGACATTGGAGTATCTAGGTGACATTAGGGTTTTGGTTGATTTGTATCTTAAGGTGTTATTCTAGTAAAATCTCTAGGGTTGTTTGTGACACTTATAGGAATAGCCCAACGGATTGATTGGAAAGAATAACTTTGAGGTGGTTTCGTACCCTACCATAATCTCTTCGTTTGTTCTCCGCTATTAGTGACTTTGGAGTGACTCTTTGTTGCATGTTGAGGGATAGTTTTATGATCCAATTATGTTATTATTGTTGAGAGAACTTGCAATAGTGAAAGTATGAACCCTAGGCCTTGTTTAAACGCGTTGCAATACCGTTTGTGCTCACTTTAATCATTAGTTACCTTGCTGTTTTTATATTTTCATATTACAAAAACCTTATTTACCATCCATATACCACTTGTATCACCATCTCTTCGCCGAACTAGTGCACCTATACAATTTACCATTGTATTGGGTGTGTTGGGGACACAAGAGACTCTTTGTTATTTGGTTGCGGGGTTGCTTGAGAGAGACCATCTTCATCCTACGCCTCCTACGGATTGATAAACCTTAGGTCATCCACTTGAGAGAAATTTGCTACTGTCCTACAAACCTCTGCACTTGGAGGCCCAACAACATCTACAAGAAGAAGGTTGTGTAGTAGACATCAAGCTCTTTTCTGGTGCCTTTGCCGGGGAGGTGAGTGCTTGAAGGTATATCTTTAGATCTTGCAATCGAGTCTTTTAGTTTCTTGTTTTATCACTAGTTTAGTTTATAAAAGAAAATTACAAAAAAATATATGGAATTAAGGGCACCTCATATGCTTCATCTTTTAATATCTATCATGAAAATAAGGATTCCGATAATTTTGCTCAAGTGCTAGAAGAAGAATGCATTAGAATGTTTAGAACTAAATATTTGAATGATGAGCATGATTGCAATGTTGTTAGTATGAATTCCTTGAATATCCATAGTACTAATGATGATTGCACTAGTTATGATGAAAATGTCTCCTATAAACATGTTAATTTTTGTGGAGTTTATTGGGTTTGCAAGTACACACCAAATAGGGAAGATAGATATTGCAAGAGGCATAAGCATTTAGAAACTAAATTGTTGCAAGAAAGACCAGATGTTTGTGCTAAAAGATTCAATATTTATTGCCATCCTTGTCAACTTTGCAATGAACATGGTCATTTAAAGCTCCAATGCTATTTGTTTCATGATCAAGTCGCGTCCAAAAATTATGATAACTTGATTACCCTTGAGCATCATAAAGAGCTTAGTCTTATTTGGGGTTATGAAGAAATGAAACGTATAACTGAGGGTATTCCAAAATTTAATCTCGGTAAATTTCTTGATTTTGATCTAGAGGAAATTTATATGTATTGTGTGATGAATTGCATTGAAAACCCTTATATTGCCAATTACATAAATAAAAGAAAACAAATAGAGGATGAAGAGAATACTAATGAAAGGGAAGAGACTTCCCAATATCCTCCTATTATTTCTTATGATGAATCAGGTAACAAGGAGGAGCCTTCTATTCAAGCAATCTCATTAATAAGGAGCTCCAAAAAGAGGATTGAACCCACACATGATGTGGTGAAGAAGAAGAAAAGAAAAAGGAAGAGAGGTAAAAAGATATCTCTCCCAAATAATGCTGCTCGTATTACTGTTGTGCCTCATGAAAATATAATTGTGGAAGATAATGATACTTCTTATGATCTTGAAAATCTTTTTGGCACTTGTTTTGAAGAATATGATAATGGCTATACTATTGGTGCTATCCATACTATTAATGATGAGAGTGATTATGCTTATGATATGAAAAGGCCCAATCTTGGGGATGCTATGTTTGATGAAGATGATGTTTTTGAGAATATATTTGCTGCAATTAATGTTTTTCCCAAGCTTGGGGAAGCTATGTTTAATGAAGATGATATTTTTAGTCTCCCAAGTTTTGATATGCAAATTTATAATGATGATAGCATGCCTCCTACTTATGATGATTATATTGATGAAAGTGGGTTTGGAAGAGTGTCAACTTTAGGAAGTAATGATCCCACTATTTTGGAAGATGTTGAATCTTATTATGATAATTATGAAAGTGGATTTGGAGAGGTCATGACTTTACTTAGTGATGATTCCACTATCTTGGAAGAGGTTCCAATCGATTATGATGAGAACAAAGTTGCTACTTATGATAATTACTGTGATGATACATATGCTATAAAAAGTAGTGATGATTATATTTATAAAACTTGTCATGATTATGTTTACCCTTTTTCTGAACATTACTCTTTTAATATGGAAACAATTTATAGTATTCAAGTCTCTTATGATACTCCCACTATTCCGATTGAGAGGAATTTTGCTTATGTAGAGAGTAGTAAATTTTATATGCTTGTAGATGATGAAAAGAATGCTCTAGGTTCTGGTTATATTGTTGAATTAATTCATGATGCTACTGAAAATTATTATGAGGGAGGAACATATGCTTGTAGGAATTGCAATAATATCAAGCTTCCTCTCTATGTGCTTAAAGTTTTGAAGTTATGCTTACTTTGCCTTCCTATGCTAGTTGATTATTGTTCCCATAAGTTGTTTCCTCACAAAATCCCTATGCATAGGAAGTGGGTTAGACTTAAATGTGCTACTCATATTCTTCAAGATGCTCTCTTTATGTTTCAAGTCTTATCTTTTATGTGAGCATCATTGAAATCATCATGCCTAGCTAGGGGCGTTAAACGATAGCGCTTGTTGGGAGGAAACCCAATTTTATTTTTGTTACTTGCTTTTTTGTTCCTGTTTAGTAATAAATAATTCATCTAGACTCTGTTTAGATGTGGTTTTATGTCTTTAATTAGTGTTTGTGCCAAGTAGAATCTTTGGGAAGACTTGGGGAAAGTCCTTGCAATCTTGCTGTAAAAAACAGAAACTTTAGCGCTCACGAGAATTGCTGCCATTTTTTACTGGAGAGTTCTATTTAGTTAATTATTTTTGCAGATGATTAATAGACAAATTACTCAGGTCCACCAATTTATTTGAGAATTTTATAAGTTCCATAAGTATACATTTGATACAGATTACTACAGACTGTTCTGTTTTTGACATATTCTGTTTTCTATGTGTTGTTTGCTTATTTTGATGAATCTATGAGTAGTATCGGAGGGTATGAACCATAGAGAAATTGGAATACAGTAGGTATTGCACTAATATGAATTTAGAATGAGTTAATTACAGTACCTTATGATGGTGATTTGCTTTCTTATACTAACGGAGCTTACGAGTTTTCTGTTAAGTTTTGTGTTGTGAAGTTTTCAAGTTTTGGGTAAAGATTCAATGGACTATGGAATAAGGAGTGGCAAGAGACTAAGTTTGGAGATGCACAAGGCACCCCAAGGCAATATTCAAGGACAACCAAGATCCTAAGCTTGGGGGTGCCCCGGAAGGCATCCCCTCTTTCATCTTCGTTCATCGATAACTTTACTTGAAGCTATATTTTTATTTACCACATGATATGTGTTTTGCTTGGAGCGTCATTTTATTTTCTCTTGTTTTGCTTGATGTTTGAATAAAATACCAAGATCTGAAATTGTTAAATGTTAGAGAGTCTTCATATAGTTGCATAATTGTTCGACTACTCATTGATCTTCACTTATATCTTTCGGAGTAGTTTGTCATTTGCTCTAGTGCTTCACTTATATCCTTTTAGAGCATGGTGGTGGTTTTATTTTATAGAAATAGATGAAATCTCATGCTTCACTTATATTATTTTGAGAGTCCTAAACAGCATGGTAATTTTCTTTGGTTATGAATTTAGTTCTAATATGATGGGCATCCAAGAGGGATATAATAAAAAAATTCATATAAAGTGCGTTGAATACTATGAAAGTTTGATACTTGATAATTGTTTTGAGATATGGAGATGGTGACATTATAGTCATGCTAGTTGAGTAGTTGTGAATTTGAGAAATACTTGTGTTGAAGTTTGTGATTCCCATAGCATGCACGTATGGTGAACCGTTATGTGACGAAGTTGGAGCATGATTTGTTTATTGATTGTCTTCCTTATGAGTGGTGGTCGGGGACGAGCGATGGTCTTTTCCTACCAATCTATACCCCTAGGAGCATGCGCATAGTACTTTGTTTTGATAACTAATAAATTTTTGCAATAAGTATGTGAGTTCTTTATGACTAATGTTGCGTCCATGGATTATATGCACTCTCACCCTTCCACCATTGCTAGCCTCTCTAATACCGCGCAACTTTCGCCGGTACCATAAACTTCCTCAAAACATCCACCATACCTACCTATTATGGCATTTCCATAGCCATTCCGAGATATATTGCCATGCAACTTTCCACCATTCCATTATTATGAGACGCTCAATCATTGTCATACTGCTTTGCATGATCATGTAGTTGACATCGTATTTGTGGCAAAGCCACCATTCATAATTCTTTCATACATGTCACTCATGAGTCATTGCACATCTCGGTACACCGCCGAAGGCATTCATATAGAGTCATATCTTGTCCTAAGTATCAAGTTGTAATTCTTGAGTTGTAAGAAAATAAAAGTGTGATGATCATCATTATTATAGCATTGTCCCAGTGAGGAAAGGATGATGGAGACTATGATTCCCCCACAAGTCGGGATGAGACTCCGGACGAAAAAAAAGAGGCCAAAGAAGCCCAAATAAAAAAGGAGGACATAAAAAAAGAGAAGGCCCAAATAAAAAAAATGAGAGAAAAGGAGAGAAGGGACAATGCTACTATCCTTTTACCACACTTGTGCTTCAAAGTAGCACCATAATCTTCATGATAGAGAGTCTCCTATGTTGTCACTTTCATATACTAGTGGGAATCTTTTATTATAGAACTTGGCTTGTATATTCCAATGATGGGCTTCCTCAAAATGCACTAGGTCTTCGTGAGCAAGCGAGTTGGATGCACACCCACTAGTTTCTTTTGTTGAGCTTTCATACATTTATAGCTCTAGTGCATCCGTTGCATGGCAATCCCTACTCACTCACATTGATATATATTGATGGGCATCTCCATAGCCCATTGATACGCCTAGTTGATGTGATACTATCTTCTCCTTTTTGTCTTCTCCACAACCACCATTCTATTCCACCTATAGTGCTATGTCCATGGCTCACGCTCATGTATTGCGTGAAGATTGAAAAAGTTTGAGAACATCAAAAGTATGAAACAATTGCTTGGATTGTCATCAGGGTTGTGCATGATTTAAATATTTTTTGTGGTGAAAATAGAGCATAGCCAGACTATATGATTTTGTAGGGATAGCTTTCTTTGGCCATGTTATTTTGAGAAGACATGATTACTTGGTTAGCATGCTTGAAGTATTATTATTTTTATGTCAATATTAAACTTTTGTCTTGAATCTTATGGATCTGAATATTCTTGCCACAATAAAGAGAACTACATGGATAAATATGTTAGGTAGCATTCCACATCAAAAATTCTGTTTTTATCATTTACCTACTCGAGGACGAGCAGTAATTAAGCTTGGGGATGCTGATACGTGTCCAACGTATCTATAATTTTTTTATTATTCCATGCTATTATATTACCTGTTTTGGATGTTTACGGGCTTTATTAGACACTTTTATATTATTTTTGGGACTAACCTATTAACCTAGAGCCCAGTGCCAGTTTCTGTTTTTGCTTGTTTTAGAGTATGGCAGAAAAGGAAAATCAAACGGAGTCCAATTGACCTAAAACTTCACGGAACTTATTTTTGGACCATAAGAAGCCCACAGAGTATTGGAGTTGGACCAGGAGAGTCCCGGGCTACCCACGAGGGAGGGGGCGCGCCCACCCCCCTGGGCGCGCCCCCTGCCTCGTGGACAGCCCGGAGGTCCACTGACGTACTTCTTCCTCCCATATATACCCATATACCCTAAAAACTTCGAGGAGCACAATAGATCGGGAGTTCCGCTGCCAGAAGCCTCCGTAGCCACCGAAATCCAATCTAGACCCGTTCCGGCACCCTGCCGGAGGGGGAATCCTTCTCCGGTGGCCATCTTCATCATCCCGGTGCTCCCCATGACGAGGAGGGAGTAGTTTTCCCTCGGGGCTGAGGGTATGTACCAGTAGCTATCTGTTTGATCTCTCTCTCTCGTGTTCTTGAGGTGGTATGATCTTGATGTATCGCGAGCTTTGCTATTATAGTTGGATCTTATGATGTTTCTCCCCCCTCTACTCTCTTGTAATGGATTGAGTTTTCCCTTTGAAATTATCTTATCGGATTGAGTCTTTAAGGATTTGAGAACACTTGATGTATGTCTTGCGTGGGATACCCGTGGTGACAATGGGGTATTCTATTGATCCACTTGATGTATGTTTGGGTGATCAACTTGCGGGTTCCGCCCATGAACCTATGCATAGGGGTTGGCATACGTTTTCGTCTTGACTCTCCGGTAGAAACTATGGGGCACTCTTTGAGGTTCTATGTGTTGGTTGAATAGATGAATCTGAGATTGTGTGATGCATATGTATAATCATACCCACGTATACTTGAGGTGACATTGGAGTATCTAGGTGACATTAGGGTTTTGGTTGATTTGTATCTTAAGGTGTTATTCTAGTACGTACTCTAGGGTTGTTTGTGACACTTATAGGAATAGCCCAATGGATTGATTGGAAAGAATAACTTTGAGGTGGTTTCGTACCCTACCATAATCTCTTCGTTTGTTCTTCGCTATTAGTGACCTTGGAGTGACTCTTTGTTGCATGTTGAGGGATAGTTTTATGATCCAATTATGTTATTATTGTTGAGAGAACTTGCACTAGTGAAAGTATGAACCCTAGGCCTTGTTTAAACGCATTGCAATACCGTTTGTGCTCACTTTTATCATTAGTTACCTTGCTGTTTTTATATTTTCAGATTACAAAAACCTTTATCTACCATCCATATACCACTTGTATCACCATCTCTTCGCCGAACTAGTGCACCTATATAATTTACTATTGTATTGGGTGTGTTGGGGACACAAGAGACTCTTTGTTATTTGGTTGCAGGGTTGCTTGAGAGAGACCATCTTCATCCTACGCCTCCTACGGATTGATAAACCTTATGTCATCCACTTGAGGGAAATTTTCTACTATCCTACAAACCTCTGCACTTGGAGGCCCAACAATGTCTACAAGAAGAAGGTTGTGTAGTAGACATCAATCATCCGGAGTAACGGCCTGAATCCTCGTCAAACTCCCACTTGAGTTCGGTAGCGTCCCCTGCACTGGCATCATCGGCACATGCATCTGTTTGGAAGTAACCGTGAGTCACGAGGACTCAGCAATCTCACACCCGCGAGATAAAGATTATTTAAGCTTAAGGGTAGGAAAGGGTAGTGAGGTGGAGCTGCAGCAAAGAACTAAGCATATATGGTGGCTAACTTACGCAAAGGAGAGCGAGAAGGGAAGCAACGCACAGTCGAGAAGCTAATACTGATCAAGAAGTGATGTTGAAGCTACTTACGCTCAAACATAACACAAGGTCGTGTTCACTTCCCGGACTCCGCTGAAAAGAGACCATCACGGCTACACACGCGGTTGATTCATTTTAATTAAGTTATGTGTCAAGTTCTCTACAATCGGATATTAACAAATTCCCATCTGCCCATAACCGCGGGCACGGCTCTCAAAAGTTTATACCCTGCAAGGGTGTCCCAACTTAGCCCATCACAATCTCTCACGATTAATGAAGGATATTCCTTCTCCCGGGAAGAGCCGATTAGTCTCAGAATCCCGGTTACAAGACATCTCGACAATGGTAAAACAAGACCAGCAAAGCCACCCGATGTGCCGACAAATCCCGATAGGAGTCGCACGTATCTCGTTCTCAGGGCAACACCGGATGAGACAGGCTACGAGTAAAACCACCCCTCAAGTTTCCCCGAGGTGGCCCCGCAGGCGGCTCGGTTCGGACCAACACTCACAGGAGCACTGGCCCGGGGGGTGTTAAAATAAAGATGACCCTTGAGTCTGCAGAACCCAAGGGAAGGTATATGGTGGTAGGTAGGAAAATGGTAAAACCAAGGTTGGGCCTTGCTGGTGGAGTTTTATTCGAAGCGAACTGTCAAGGGGTTCCCATAACACCCAACCGCGTAAGGAATGCAAAATCAAGGAACATAACACTGGTATGACGGAAACTAGGGCGGCAAGAGTGGAACAAAACACCAGGCAAAAGGCCGAGCCTTCCACCCTTTACCAAGTATATAGATGCATTAAAGTAAATAATATATAGTAATGATATCCCAACAATATCCATGTTCCAACATGGAACAAACTTCATCTTCACCTGCAACTAGCAACGCTATAAAAGTGGTAACATAGCCAAACGACGGTTTGCTAGGAAGGTGGGTTAGAGGCTTGACATGGCAATATGGGAGGCATGATATAGCAAGTGGTAGGTAGCGCGGCATAGCAATAGAGCAAACAACTAGCAAGCAAAGATAGAAGTGATTTCGAGGGTATGGTCATCTTGCCTGCAAAGTTCTCAGTGTTGTCGAAAGCTTGATCCTTGTTAGCGTACTCAACGGGTTCCTCGATCATGTACTCGTCTCCGGGCTCTACCCAAAGCAAGAATACAAGCAAAGGACCAACAATCAATCACGGTGCAATGCACAAGCAACACGATGCAAAATATGGCATGATATGCGAGACATGATATGCAATGCATATGCGTGCTTCGGAAGGGAAAGAATGATCAAGGAATCAACTTGGCAAAGCAAGTGTGCCGCTGGAAAGATGATATGATTTCGGCCAAAATCGATATAAAGATCACGGGAAACGGATGCACGGTTTGCAAATGGCAAGCAAAACAAGAATGGCACAATTCTGCGATTAACAGCACGATGCCACTTAGAATGCAACGAGAAACTAAGCTACTTCACCCCAACATAACAAAAAAAATATGACAGTGATGTACACAAGATGCTTGACAAAACATGAACACTGAGCTACGGCTAAATCACACAAGAGCAGGTTCAAACAAGCATGGCAAAAGTGCAAAAGATATCAGCTTCATAGACTTAGAGAAATTACTAACAGGTCAAAAACAACATCAGGAAGCAATGTTTAGAGCAAGCAAACAACATGCTACAGTAACATATCATAGCAAGAAAAGTCATGTCATGATTCTACTAACTGCATAGAACAAAAGTCCCTTACTGAACATGAGCCAAAAAGGCACAGAAGATATGATGGAACCCATGTGAACATAGCAAGTTTTATTAACAGTTTCAGACTTAGCAGAAAACAGAGCATGGCATAAACAGGACTATGAAGGCAACTTTGCGAGCTCAAATCACTCATAACAAAGCCTTGCATGACCAAACAAGCATACTAACAGCAAGATGACATGTTCATGAAGCTAACCATGGCAAGAGCAAGTTCATAGCATGCATGGATCACTAGCAACCACCATGACAAAACTGATTAGCATGTTAACATTCTTCCAGGAACATTTTATAGAAAAAGTAGAGCAAGAATAAGACATGCTAGGGCCCTCCATAATTGCAAACAGGGGCATGGATGTATAGAGCATAATCATATGTTCAAACCATCCTTACTGAAGCATCTCAAAACAAGCATGGATATCACTGTAGCATCAAGTTAACATGGCATGAAAATAAGAGCAGGAAAATGACAGCAAAATCCTAAGTCCCTGAAAACAGCAATATCATGAAGCCTAGTTTGCATGCTTGTGCTAGTCACCACATTGATCACAAATACAAGGCAAGCTCCTCTGAAAAGATGGCATGATGTAGTTCAAAACACATGTAGAGCTCATGCTCATATGAAGAACACATCAAATGTGACAAAAATGACAAATCGCCATAAACTGATAAGTAGCAGCAGTAAACATTTTGTAGCACTCTTCCATCAATGATTAGGACATCAAGATGAACTCAAATAAGCATGCCACAATGTAATTAAATGCATAGCATCTCACAATGAACATTTTGATATATCATATGCATGAAACGGAGCTACGATCATGGAGATATAAGGCGATGAACAGGGGCAAACTTAGTGGAAATCACCTCACCCAGATCTAGGGTCCTTCATGGGCGCGTGAACCGAGGATGGATCCGAGCTCGCCTGAGATGCGCCGGAGTGGGAGAGGATGACGGAGATGTGCGGGGTTCGCCAGATCTGGGTCACCGGAGTGGTGGCCGGCGACGAGACAACGTCGAGGCA
>NC_041388.1:152776269-152791052 GCF_002162155.2 Triticum dicoccoides
AGCCGGGCGCGAGGCGGCGGGCGGCGGTCGGGCGCGGGGAGGCGCGGGAGCGGGCGTGTGGGGCAGCGGCAGCGATGGGCTCGGGCGAGCCCTCCTTGGGCTCGCCGGGCTGCGGCGGCTTGGACGGATCCAGGGACACGTGTCGCTCCCGGATTGGTGCGGGCGGCGAAGGCGGACGCGTCCGGCGGCGCGAGAGGAGCGGTGCCTGGGTTTAGACTGCGATATTTTCAAAGGGGGTCACATATTTATAGCTAGGAGGAGGTAGGAGTGTCCAAATGAGGTGTAGTTTTCGCCCACACGATCGTGATCGGATGGCGGAGGGCATGGGAGTGGTTTGGATGGGTTATTGGGCCATTTTGGAGGGGTGTTTGGCTGCAACACACAAGAGGCTTTCAAGGTTACTCGGTTAACCTTTGGAGTATCAAACGGACTCCAAATGGAACAAAATTTGACAGGCGGTCCACGGGTAGTGTACCAAGGCCACTTGTCAAATCTCGGTCCATTCCGAGAATGTTTAACATGCGCTTATGAAAAGAGGCAAGAGGGGTGCGCCGGTGCACGCGAGAGTGTCGGATTGCAAAACAGACAACGGGGAAAATGCTCGGACGCATGAGATTAACACAAATGCAAATGCGATGCACAAGATGACATGATATGAAATGCATGACATGAAAAAATGCAAAACGAAGACAAAGCCAACCATGAAGGGAAATCTTATAACTTAAAGCCAAAAATGGCAAGAGTCGGAGTTACAATTATGGCAAGTTACAACTGGGGTGTTACACTTGGTGTGCTAGGAAACACATATGGAATGGAGGCGGCCAACCTATCAAACCATGGAGTACTTCGCACATAGGCGTGACTAACTTGGGATAATTCCAGAGGAAGCAAAAACAATCTTTCTCGGATCCACGGCTGCAACTTACATCAAGTGCACGTGAATTAGAGGAAGTCACTTCTTTCATCCAAATGTATACCTCGTGAGCGGAACATGAAGGCAATGCTTACAAAGTTTCCAATACTAACTTAGATGTTCAACATGAATCATGGACAAGATGAAATTGTTGTCAATGGGCTCAACAACAATCCATCCAGGCTTCCATATAGGTGGAATTCCAAAATTATGTGAACAAGGCGATAGTATTGGTCATACCCAAAAGATGTAATGGTGTATGCTCGAGGGACAATCGCGAGTAAGACAACATTACGAACATCGTTGGTTCTGATTTAATTTGACGATAGCCCATACGCCAATCAAAGATTCGGGTAAGACAATAGGTCCAACAATTGATCATGAGGACCAATCAATGAAGATATCATCTTTCTTCAACACACACACACACACATACACATTCACACACACACAAAGATATCCCTTAATGATGAACTAAGTCGGACAAGCTTTCATCTTCCAACTCTCCAAGTTGTTGTTTAGCTTAACCCACTAGCTCAGGGTATCCAACACAGATTCTTGGAGAAGGGGTGGTTTAGAGAAAAACAACTTGATCATGAACTCAACATAACGGTCAGGGGTCAACCTGGTGATACTTCCGAGAAGATATTCGGAAAATCCCGAACCACCAATATGTTACTAAACTCGAGAAAAATCTTGCTCTTCAGGCAAGATGATATGATCAAAAGAGCAAGGGATTGATACAATCCTAACTCATTGATTGAAGGGTGCACCAAGAAAATGGGCCAGGTAGCACAGTCAATCTTAGAATAGTGGTCCAATAACCAACATGCTAAGAATGATATTATTGTCCATTAACTACCAGGCAACAGGGTTGCTAGGAGTATTGATTTCACACATCATATTTCACTTGTCGGCATTCCAATTACAACAACACGGGACAGAGGAATGAATAATGATGGCGAGAAGTATCACCGCGTCAAGAATTCATAAGAGGTCGTGCAATTCTCATGACATTCTTGACATAAAGATGGTAACACTCCAAGGTAGAACAGAGCAAAACCTGGATTTGCATTTTGATCCACGGAATGCAACTACTTTGACCCAATCCTCAAAGTGGACAAGGTACTGGAGTTTGTTTCTCCTAGTCATTCCAGAATAGAATGGCTTGACAGACCACAAGAATATGAGGTATCGATGAGCATGAAAACCCAAAGTGGCACTAACTTACAGGGACAGGCATACATGACCCAGCAACGAACGTGTCGGTCATCAGCGAGTGAATCCGGGCTATAGCAGCTGGGCTAACAGGACTCCGGAGAATCTGGGCTGTAGCAGGCTAATAGGCCCCCGGTAGACACCGTGTGACATTTCCCCGAAGGGACAGACATAGGAACGAACAAGGACACATGCCGGCCAGCCTATGTGTTCCGGAGTAGTAGCAAGCTACCATGGCTCAATGGAAGCACTAGGAGTCATTTCCCGATAAGAGATGCTACCAAGGATAAACAACTAGGTTGTCAGATCCCACACATACCAAGCATTTCAATAACATACACACAATATGCTCGATATGTGCAAATACACATGGCATCACAACATAACTCTATAACTCAAAGTATTTATTCATTAGGCTCCGAAGAGCCGCATATTACAAACATGGGTCTGATGACCCAGCATTCAAGTCATACAAGCAACAAGCACAAGCGGAAGCTTAACTTGTCTGAGTACAGACAACTACAAATGAAAAGGTTGTAAAGCCTGACTATCTACAAGACCCTGCTGAGGGCACAAGATCATAGCTGAGGTAACAAGCTAAATGTCGAAGTCCACACGGAACTACTAGCGATACTGAAGTCTCTCTGCAAAAACATAAATTAAGCAAACGTGAGTACAAATGGACCCAGCAAGACTTACATCAGAGCTAACTACATATTCATCGGTATCAACAAAGGGGGTGGTGGAGTTTAAGTGCAGCAAGCCAGCTTTGACTCGGTGGCTATCCTAAACTACGACTGCAAGTAACTCTTTTGAGGTGGCGCACACGAGTCCACATATTCATCATATCAATACACCACTATGGATCCTCTCCCGTCTCCCTATGAGAAGGCCATCCATAGCACTCACGCTTATCTTGCGCATTTTAGAGTATCCAATTTCACTTGTCTATGAACTGTATAGGCAACCCAGAGGTCCTTTACTGCGGACGCGGCTATTCGAACTACAGGCAAACGTGACCGATGAGGCCGACTATTCAGTGACATGGGTGCTAATCCCGCGTTGACTAGCACTTTGACCCGCTGCGGGGCCCATTGTCAGTGGCTGAAGGGCGGCTGAGCTGGCGGGGATTAGCGATAATGACTACGCCACGTCGGCCCTCGCCAGAATTCCACGGCGGAGACCAAAGCAATGGCGGTGCGGCTCGGATTTGAGCTATGGGTGGTGGTTTTGAGCTTGGTTTGCATCTATAGGATGCTGGGACTCGCGCGCATCCATTGTAACAAGCGGCAGCAGCTGGGGTGGCCAGAGCTCGTTGGAAATGAGCTCGTGGCGGCGGCCGGAGTTCGGGTGGGGTCGGGTTTGGCACTATGGTGCATGGAAGGAGGACCTGGTGGGTGTGTGGGCTTGCTGGGAAGCTTATGAGCACGGTGACGCGCTCGGTTTCGAGCTTACGCGTCTGTGGCCACGGCGGCGACATGGCCGGAGGCGGTGAGGTTTCGGCTCCAAAGGCTAACGCGGCTAGCAGACGAAATCAAGATCGGGGAGCAGGGGAAAAGACGGCAGGGCTCACTAGGGGGCGGAGGAGAAGGCCAACGGGCTCGGGGACGCGCCGGAGCGGGAGCACGGTCGTCGGCGATCTCGGCGACCAGAGGAAGAAGACGTCGGGGACGGGGCTCCGCGGCTCTTCCCGTCGTGTGGCTCGATGGAGACAGCGTAGGGCTCAACGACGAAGCTCGAAGTCACGTCGGAGAGGCATGGGGGAGGCTGTGGTCGCGGCAACAGCGAGCGGTGGCATCGGTTGCGCTCGGTGGCACTGTGGGGAAGAGAAAACAAAGGAGGGGAGGAGCACGGGGAGAGTGAGAGGGGGTCAGGGGTGTACGTGGCGGTGACCGGGCACGTCGAGGAGGAGCCAGGCAGGCTGGGAGGGAGGAGGTGGCCAGGGCGCGTGCCCACGCGCGGCAACCACACGCCCTCCTGCCTACCACACGCCCTCCTGACGGTGGGGGTGCCTGGTGGGCTGGGCCAACAGTGATGGGCCGCAGCTGGACCGCCAGGTAGGTTAGGTAGGTTTTCTGTCCTCTCCCTGTTCTAACTCTTTTCTGTTTTCTATTTTCTGTTTTGATTTAGTAATAATACTAAACCATTTCATAACATGCTGGAAATAATATGGGTGCTTTCTGAATTATTCCAGTGACCCTTAACAATTTCCAACATTTTTGGAGCATCTAAAATATATATAGCATTTAAATAGCTCCAAATCAAATATGTTTGAATTAATTCAAAGTCCAAATATGTCCTTCAAAAATGTGAACCATTTTTGTTAGATGCTTCCATCTTGATCCAAAAATGATGAACATTTTTAAAGGGCATTTTGAAATCATTGAAAAATATTTTGGTTGGACCTATTTGAATTCCTTTGATGCTAGTGTTTGAACATCCCCATTTCTAATTTCTATGAAAGTTAAACATGATGCAGGCAAGATGCAACCACTAGGCAGCACCAGAAGCTAGGGATGTGACAGTCTACGCGAGCTCCCCGGCACACAAGCAGAGGTTGAGGATGGAGGCGCCGGTGATGGGGGCGACCTACCAATGGTTTTGAGGGTTGTGTGTGTCTGTGTGAGTGGAGGTTGTGTTTGAGGAAATACTGCGGCAACTGAAAATTTTACTAGGCGTGAGTACCAAGGCGGGGCTACTGAAAATTTGGATCAAAGGCGAGGAGATATTTTTGAGATTGCAAGGGATGCAGAGGCAGTAGTAAAATGCCGGGGCTACTGAAAATTTGAATAAAGGGACAAAAGCAGAGCGGGAGTAACAGACATCACACACAGTCGACACATACTAATCATGTGCTATCAAACATTAAAATCTTCCAGGAGGTAGATATTTTCGAGATTGCGAGGGATGCAGAGGCGGGAGTTTTAGGGGAGCGAGCAGTGTGCTTGACACGCTGGCTGTGGACTGTAGCCAACACACCTTCTCGCGTAAGCCATAGGCGTACTATACACCGACGGTGCTCCAAGATATTTTGTACTACATCTCACACAGTTGGTGAGAATAAACTGTGTGGGATCTACTTGATTTGAATTACAAAATGGGGTCACAGCGGAAATGGACAGTGTTTGAATTGCTAGACCTTTTATCTGTAGTGAACATGCAACTGTATGTGTGTAGTAAAAGAATTGAAATTATTCAGGGTTCGTTTGGACATTTCATACATTAAACTGGTTTTCTAGCCATTTCAGGTGCACAATTCAAAATTAGACTACATGCACATGCTCCGGTGCATAGAAATTGTTTGAAAAATCAAATCTGTGTCCTTCAGTCCATGCTTAGGTCCCATGGAAGAAATGGGAATGAATTTTTCGGGGTTCGTTTGGCCTTTTTTATACATTAACTGGGTTTACTAGGCATTTTATGTGCAAAATTCAAATTTTAACTACAAGCACATGCTCCAATGCACTAAATGTTAAAACCAAGGTTGGGCCTTGCTGGAGGAGTTTTATTCAAAGCGAACTGTCAAGGGGTTCCCATAACACCCAACCGCGTAAGGAATGCAAAATCAAGGAACATAACACCGGTATGACGGAAACTAGGGCGGCAAGAGTGGAACAAAATACCAAGCATAAGGCCGAGCCTTCCACCCTTTACCAAGTATATAGATGCATTAAAGTAAATAAGAGATAATAATGATATCCCAACAATATCCATGTTCCAACATGGAACAACCTTCATCTTCACCTGCAACTAGCAACGCTATAAGAGGGGCTGAGCAAAAGCGGTAACATAGCCAAACAATAGTTTGCTAGGAAAGGTGGGTTAGTGGCTTGACATGGTAATATGGGAGGCATGATAAAGCAAGTGGTAGGTAGCACGGCATAGCGATAGAGCGAACAACTAGCAAGCAAAGATAGAAGTGATTTCGAGGGTATGGTCATCTTGTCTGCAAAGTTCTCAGAGTTGTCGAAAGCTTGATCCTCATTAGCGTACTCAACAGGTTCCTCGGTCACATAGTCATCTCCCGGCTCTACCCAAAGAAAGAACACAAGTAATAGAACAACAGTCAATCACGGTGCAATGCACAAGCAACATGATGCAAAACATGGCATGATATACAATACATGATGTGCAATGCATAAGTGTGCTCCGGAAGAGAAAGAATTATCAAGGCATCAACTTGGCAAACCAAGTCTGCCACTGGTAAGATGAGATGATTTCGGTTGAAATCAATATAAAGGTCACCAAAAACGGAGGCACGGTTTGCAAATGGCAAGCAAAACAAGAATGGTGCTATTCTGCGATTAACAGCACGATGCCACTTAGAATGCAACAAGAAACTAAGCTACTGCACTTCAACATAGCAACAAAACATGAACACTGAGCTACGGCTAAATCACACAAGAGTAGATTCAAACAAGCATGGCAAAAGTGCAAAAGATATCAGCTTCACAGACTTACTGAAAATACTAACATGTCAAAAACAACATCAGGAAGCACTGTTTAGAGCAAGCAAGCAACATGCTACAGGAACATATCATAGCAAAAAAAAGCATGGCATGATTCTACTAAATGCATAGATCAAAAGTCCCTTACTGATTATGAGCCAAAAAGGTACAGAAGATATGATGGCACCCGTGTAAACATGCAAGTTTTATTAACAGTTTCAGACTTAGCAGAAAAACCGAGCATGTTATAAACAGAATTATGATAGCAAGTTCACGAGCTCAAACCACTCACCACAAAGCATTGCATGACAAAACAAGCATAGCAACATCAATATGACATGTTCATGAAGCTAACCATGGCAATAGCTAGTTCATAGGATGCATGGATCACTAGCAACACCCATGTCAAAATTGACTAACATGTTATCATTCTGCCAGGAACATTTTAAGTCCCTCAAAACAGCAACATTGCGGAGGCTACTTTGCATGCTTGTGCTATTCACCACATATATCACAAAAATACAAGACAAGCACCCCTGTAAAGATGGCATGGTGTAGTTCAAAAGTCATGTAGACCTCAAGCTCATATGATGCACACATCAAATGGAACAAAAATGACAAAACCTCATGATTTGATAAGTACCAGCAATTAACATTTTATAGCACTCTTGCATCAATGAAAAAGTCATCATAACAGACAGTAACTGCCGGATCATGGGTTCCGGCAAAACCCTTAAGGTTCGAACACTCGGGTGCGCGCGAAGATCTCCCCCCTATCAATCCGCATCCGAACTTAGCCTAGATCTCACGAACTAACTCGACGAACTCGCAACACAAAGGACACAAGATTTATACTGGTTCGGGCCACCGTTATGGTGTAATACCCTACTCCAGTGTGGTGGTGGTGGATTGCCTCTTGGGCTGAAGACGAGCAGTACAAGGCAAAGAACAGCCTCCTGAGGTTGAGGTGTTCTTGTGCTTGGTGGGTGTGCCGCCAAGGATGTGGTGGCTCCAATCTCCGATCCCCTCACTCTATGGTGGTGGCTAGTATTATTTATAGAGGCCCTGGTCCTCTCCCCAAATATTGAGCGGGAAGGAAGCCAACAACGGCCAATTTGAAAGGGGACAGCTAGTACAAGCTATCCTGACAAAAGCAGTCTTTGCCTGCCAAAGGCTCTGGTGGTGACGCCGTCTTGGGCTCCACGGTGACCTCCGTCTTGCCATCCTTCTGGTCTTGGTCTTGTTGCACCAATATGGAAACCTTTGCTTGATGCCTCGGTACTCTGCGCCTGCGCTTGCCCCCTTAGCACCAAAGAGGAAACAAGGACGCTACGCGCGCTGGCGCCCACCTGGACTCGATCGTCATGGCTTACGTCACGAGAACCTCGCGAGGTTTACCCGGCCTTGAACTCTCCGCCCCTCACGAGCCAGCCTGGTGAGGCCGCTCCTGAGGAGGTCTTGTGTCGTCCGCCTCGCGAGGGTCTTGATTCCTTGTTGATGAAGATGGGATGTACGGGCCTGCCAACAAAGCCACGCCATGGGCCGCAGGCAGGCAAGTCTGGGGACCCCAGTTCCCAGAATGCCGACAGTAGCCCCTGGGCCCAAGGCGCGCTCGGCCTTGGCTTCGAGGCGAAGCCAAGGGTCAAGTGCGGAGCGCCGCGGGCCCCCATAGCATGCGGCCTCGGTCGACGCGTGGCGATTGATTGGGCGTGGGCGTCTCCGCTTCCCCATGCTGCCTCGGCAACTGCCCGACTGACAAGTCCCCGCGACATGCAAGGAAAACCATCATTACCTGTGATCATGGGGGGTGCTGGTTGGCCTTCTCTTGGTATAAATGGGAGGGGGCCGGAGCCCCCGTCGCCCATCTTTCCTCTGCCTCTCCTGCTTCTTCTTCTTCCTTGCTCCACTCCTTGCTTGTGTAGACATGGCGCCGATCCGGAGGTTCTCGGACGCAGAGAAGGGCAAGGCTCCCCTCAACGTGCCCGATCTGCTCCCATCAAAGAAAAGGAGGTCTCATCACTGCGAGGTGGTCGTGAGGCCGGTGCTGTCGAGGCCTAGGTATGAGAGGCTGCCTCCTAGGTACCCGTTGTCCTTGTACGCTCACGCTGACCATTCCGGAGGGATGAGCGGTGAGCGGCGCCGCCCGTGCCAGGGCCGTGGTCGCCGTGCCGCGGAGGCGCACGTGTCGCCCCAGGGGTCCATGATGCGGACTCTTCGCGCAAGTTCTTCCTGTGGGCAGTGATGCCCCGAGCACCTGGATATACCTCCCGCCGAGCCTGAAGCAGGGTCGTGGCGTCCAGCCATCGTCGCCGCTGATCTAGATGGGGTTGGCGCCGGCCTCATGTGGCCCACTGTTGATGATGGCGTTGGCGACACCTGGTGCGCGTAGATAGAACCCCTGGGAATTCCTTCCCTTTTGTTCCCTGCGAGGAATCAAAAAACAGACCCCGTGGGGTGTGTAAAGCGTCTGTAATGCCTTTTGTCAATATAGCCCTCGTTATGAAGATTTGTGTGTGCATATTCTGTCGAGGCTCGGCCTCCCCTTTCCAATCCTGCGGTAGCTTGGTGCTCTACGCTAACAGGTCCCGGTCCCCAGGCAGGTTGCAGCCGTCAGTGGTATGCCAAGTCACGTGTGGTGGTCAAGGCTAGGAGGTGAGCGGCCCGAGGTCCAATAAGAGCTCCTGAGGCGCGATGCTCAAGAGGTCCCCCTTAGCGCGCAAGCACCTATCTTAGGATGGGAAAGGAAGAAAACATTGACGTAGCAGGGCAGTGAAGGGAGTGAGCGAGGGTCTCGTGCCGCAAGTGACTGGCGGATCCAGAGCGAGAACTTATCTTTGGCTGTCTGGGGTCTGCTCCTCGAGTCGTGCCGGACTCACGTGTCGGTCGCTGTAGTGTGGCTAGGTATAGCCCGTGCGGGCTTCCCCCTCCCCTCCATGTCCTTCTTGGTGCTCTGCGTCCTCAGGTCCTGACCCTCGAGCGAGCTCAGCCGCCGCTGGTATGCCAGGTCGCGTGCCGTGGTGAAGACCAGGGGGTGAGGGCTGGAGAGCCAGTAAGGGCTCCTAAGGCGCGATGCTCAAGAGCCCCCCTTTTAATGCGCAAGCGAATCGCATGAGGGAAGAGAGAGAGTCTGCGATACCGCCTGCTGTGGCCCTCATGAAGTTCCAGAAAGTTAGCGCAAGGTAGGGTACCGGTCGCCGTGGTGATTGCTGGTTTGCTTCTGGCGCGTGAGAGGGGACTCCCTACTGTGGGGATCCCCCGGGGCGTGTACAGCCCCGCCCTACCTCAAGAGGGCGTGCACGGCAGGGCTATACGAGGTGTGTCTGGACACTCGTGAGCTGGCGCGGGACTCACGAGGCCCTACCTCAAGGCGGGTTGCGCGTGGTCTTGGTTCTTGTTTGCTGTCTTGGTCCTGTGAAATGGTTAGACAGCACGAAGGGTCCTAAAGAAAGATGGCTGGCGCGCGGCTCCCATGGTGGGTGACAATCAAGCAGGAGATAGGCATAGATAGATTAAGCATGGAAAGTAATCTAGCTCAGGTAAATGCAGGGAAAATGCATGCCACTGGGTTCGGCCCAAGCGTCTTGGGGATGATACAGCCCGAGGGGCCCCCCAACAGGGTAAGCTAAAGACATAAAAGGAAAGATACATGCCACAGGGACGTACCCATGCGGCCTGGGAATGATGCAGCCCTGGGGGCACTCCCAGCTGAATGAACTTTGGAAAATGTCACCTAGTTCTGTTGATGAAGGAGAGTTGGGGTAGCTGAAGGCGTGCGGCGAAGGGGCTGCCCCTCATGAGCCACCGGGGCCCTGAGCCTCGGGAGGCTCTGGGGGTCCAGGGGGTTCCTTGAGGACCGTCTTCATCTCTTTTAGCACCGGCATGGTGCCTGGCCCCCTGAGCCTCCAGGATGCTCCGCAGGTTGCGTTGATGGGCGGCCGCCACGCTCGGCAGACCAAAGGGCATGCGAACGTAGATGTGAGGTGGGCCCTCACAGTGTCCCATGCGCGAAGGCCAGAGAAGCTTCTGAGAGGCGGCCCGATTGAGCCCTGGGACGTCGATGCAAATGCGCAGCCCGGCATCCTCGCCTGGATGGGGAGCTGTGCCTGAGTGGTCTTGGTGATGACCTCGTGAGCGGTGGGCACTCCTTGCCCTATGCTCTCCTGAGAGAAACATGCTGCGAAGCACGCCTTCAAGTGGTGCCCAAGCGCCTCCCTCATGATGTTGGCAAAGTCGGAGGCCGTCCGAAAGAGAGCCCCCGAGCCCTGCTCGAGAGGGGCGCTGGGTGCGCTTTCCTATGCGATGAAGGGAGGCGCCCCAGGCGCGGGCGCCGATCCTGACGAGGCGCCGCTTGCTTGAGGCCCTTCGTGGCGCAGCTGCTTCTTCTTCTTGGGGGTGGCCTCAGGAGGGTGCTCGCCCTGACTGTTGGGGGTCGTCGATTGCTGCAGTTGGAAGGCACGCTCGAGGGAGCACACCGCGTCTCTCTCTTCGCACGGGACCATGATGATTCCACCGCTTCCCGGCATCTTGAGGACATTGTAGCCGTGATGGGTCACCGCCATGAACTTGGCCAGGGCTGGATACCCGAGGATGGACTTGTATGGCAGGTGGATGCAAGCGACGTCGAAGTCGATGAGTTCGGTATGGTAGTTGTTGCGTTCTCCGAAGGTAACGGGGAGGCGGAGCTGCCCGATCGGGGTAGTAGAGCCGTCGGTCACTCCTAAGAAAGGCTTGGTAGGCTGAAGCTGGTCATATGGCACTTGGAGGTTGTCGAACGTGTCGATGGACAGGACATTGAGCCCCACGCCCCCGTCGATGAGGGTCTTGGTAACTTGCACGTTGCTGATGACCGGTGAACAAAGCATTGGGAGGACGCCTGCGGTAGCCGCGCACTTGAGCTGATCTGCCGAACTGAACGTGATGGGGCACCTAGACCATCTGAGTGGGCGTGTGGCCTCGAGCTTGGGGGGAACTACATTCACTTCACGGGCAAATTGTTTGAAGATACGCTATGAGGCTGGGGCTTGAGCTCCGCCCAAGATGTAGGCGATAGCGCGTGGCTCCTGGAAGCCCCCAGCCCCCTTGTCTTGATGGTGGTCGTCATTCCTTCTGGGTGGCGGCGGTAATGGAGGAAGGCCAACGTTGCCTTGAGGATGAGCCTCACGAGGATGGTCCCTCCAGGTGCCCTCGCGAGGCTGATCCTGCCAGCGGTCCTCACGAGGCCGGTCGTGCCGCTCCTGGCGCGGGCCACGATCGTCCCAGTGTCCGCCGCCACGTCCTCCTCCTCGGTCATAGCCCCGGTCGCTGCGCTCGGGGCGTCGACCGAAGTGTCCTTCTCGAATGGCTCTGAGCTCTTGACAGTCACTGGTGTTGTGGGTATGCAGGTTGTGGAAGGCGCAGAACGGTCGGCTGCCCTTGGATGACTCAGGCTAGTCTATGTCGCGCTTGGTGTGTGGCTCTGCCGTGAGCACGGCTGCTCCCTTGCGCTTCACGTCCTTGGCCTTGGTCTTCTTCTCCTATGGGTCCGCGGTAGGGAGCTCGAGGAGGGAGAGGCGCCCCTCCTCAGCTCTTGCACACTTGGTCGCGATGTTGAACAGCTCCAGGGTCGTGCACAGCTCCTCATGGATTGCGAGCTCCTCCTTCATCTTGACGTCGCGGACGCCGTCGGAGAACACTGAGATGATGGCCTCGTCGGTCACCTTGGGGATTTTGATTCGCATGCTATTGAAGCGCTGAATGTACTTCTGCCGGGTCTCTCCTGGTTGTTGCTTGATGCGGTGCAGGTCACCCCCGACCGGGGGGCGGTCGCGAGTGCCCTGGAAGTTGGCGATGAAGGGTTTGTGCATCTCGTCCCAGGAGGAAATTAAGCCTGGAGGCAGGTTCAGGAGCCAGGAGCGAGGGCCGTCCTTGAGAGCCATGGGAAACCAGTTCGCCATGACTTTCTCGTCGCCGTTGGCCGCCTCGATGCTCAGCTCGCAGAGCTGCAGGAACTCCGCGGGGTCGGGGGTGCTGTCGTAGCGAAGAGGAAGATCTGGCTTGAACTTGCCCGGCCAGGCGATGCTGCGCAGCTTGGGGGTGAAGGCGCGGCAGCCGGCCGTGGTCACCAGGGCCCGCCTTGGAGGTGGAGCTTGGTCTTGGCGCCCGCATGCCGCTACGGCAAGTGGCGCAGGGCCCTGCCGCAGCAAACGATCATGGCGTGGCGGTGCAAGGAGCGGCGGAGCATTCGCTTGCGGTCGAGGGACTTCTTGACAGCTTCTTTCTTCACGCGCGGGCGCCGGACACGGTGGGTCACGCCATGGAGCCGCGTGCCTTGGTGCTAGGGCGCCGTCTTGGGGCAGAGGTGGTGAAGGTGCTTCATGAGCTGCGTCGCCCGTGGCTGGCGGAGGGCGAGGCAGAGAGTGGGACGGCGCAGGGGAGCCCCCTGCGGCACAGACAACCTCAGCGATGCGGTCAAGCCAGTCCTCGTAGAGGTCGTTGACTGGGCGGTAGCACAGAAGCTCGTGCGCCATGAGGAGCGCGGCCCGTGTGTCCGTGGGAACGCGACGAGCGTGAGACGACGAACTAGTGGGAGTCAGCGATGGAGTGGCAGTGCGGCCGTCCTGTCGCACCGAGGGTGCAGCGAGGATGCTTGTTGTTTGTTTCCCGCCGGGCCGGTGGAGGCATTGGCGGCAGGCGACAGAGAGCGACGGGTTGGCCCGCCGATAGGGCCGTTTGAGCAACGCAGGTGGAGAGGGCAGCCCGGTGCTCGGCACGGGCGCGACGTGCGTCCGCCATGAAGACGATGAAGCGACGTGATGCGGAGCGACGGGAAGGAAGCTTCGGCGCACCCCTACCTGGCGTGCCAAATGTCGGATCACGGGTTCCGACAAAACCCTTAAGGTTCGAACACTAGGGTGCGCGTGAAGATCTCCCCCCTATCGATCCACGTCCTAACTTAGCCTAGATCTCACGAACTAACTCTTGCATCAATGAAAAAGGCATCATAACAGACAATAACTGCCGGATCACGAGTTCCGGCAAAACCCTTAAGGTTCGAACACTAGGGTGCGCGCGAAGATCTCCCCCCCTATCAATCCGCATCCTAACTTAGCCTAGATCTCACGAACTAACTCGACGAACTCGCAACACAAAGGACACAAGATTTATACTGGTTCGGGCCACCGTTGTGGTGTAATACCCTACTCCAGTGTGGTGGTGGTGGATTGCCTCTTGGGCTGAAGACGAGCAGTACAAGGCGAAGAATAGCCTCCTGAGGTTGAGGTGTTCTTGTGCTTGGTGGGTGTGCTGCCAAGGATGTGGTGGCTCCAATCTCCGATCCCCTCACTCTATGGTGGTGGCTAGTCCTATTTATAGAGGCCCTGGTCCTCTTCGCAAATATTGACCGGGAAGGAAGCCAACAACGGCCAATTTGAAAGGGGACAGCTAGTACAAGCTATCTTGACAAAAGCAGTCTTCGCCTGCAAAAGGCTCTGGTGGTGACGCCATCTTGGGCTCCACGGTGACATCCGTCTTGCCGTCCTTCTGGTCTTGGTCTCGTTGCACCAATATGGAAACCTATGCTTGATGCCTCGGTACTCCGCGCCTGCGCTTGCCCCCTTAGCACCAACGAGGAAACAAGGACGTTGCGCGCCCTGGCGCCCGCCTGGCACCCGCCTGGTCTCGATCGTCATGGCTTACGTCACGAGAACCTCGCGAGGTTTACCCGCCCCTGAACTCTCCGCCCCTCATGAGCCAGCCTGGTGAGGCCGCTCCTGAGGAGGTCTTGTGTCGTCCGCCTCGCGAGGGTCTTGATTCCTTATTGATGAAGATGGGCCGTACGAATCTGCCAGCAAAGCCACACCATGGGCCACAGGCAGGCAAGTCTGGGGACCCCCGTTCCCAGAACACTGACAGTAACATGCATGGAAATGCTTCTACCATGAACAGCTCATCGAGACGAACAATTCTACATATCATATGCATGATTTGGAGCTATGGTCACCAAGATGTGATGCGATGAACATGGCATAAAAATATTGCAGAAGAAAGACTTAGATGAAATCGGGGTCAACCTAGGGTTTGCATGCTTCTCGATGCACGATTGGATATCACCGGAGTTGGAGTTCGCCGGAGTTGCGGGCGGTGGAGGAGGCCGGAGCTTCATCGGAGGAGGGCCGGCGGGTCGGGGGCGCCGGATCCGGTCCGGCCCGACCGGATCCACGGCGGGG
>NC_041388.1:152791325-152819034 GCF_002162155.2 Triticum dicoccoides
GGCGGCGGGCGAGCGCGGGCGCGGGGCGATGGCGGTTGGGCCCGTGGGGGCCGGCCTCGGGCCCGGCGGGCTTCGGCGGCGGCGGCCGGTGGAGGAGCCACATGGCGGGAGGTGATTGGATGGGGCGCGGCGGCGGACGTGTCTGACGCGCGGAGGAAGGGGAAGACTAGGGTTTCATCCGAATTTTCGGAGGAGGAGGCCTTTTTATAGGTAGAGGGAGTTTGGAGTGTCCAAAAGAGGTGTAGTTTTTGCCCACACGATCGTGATCCGACGATGAAGGACATGAAGATGGTTTAGATGGGTTAATGGGATGTTTTGGAGGGTTGTTGGGCTGCAACACACAAGAGGCCTATGCAGTTACCCGGTTAACCGTTGGAGCATCAAATGGACTCCAAATGGAACGAAATTTGACAGGCAGTCTAACGATGGTGCACCAAGGCCACTTGGGAAATCTCGGCCCATTCCGAGAATGTTTAACACCCGCTCACGAAAAGAGACAAGAGGGGTGCGCCAGTGCATGTAGGAGTGTCAGATTGCGAAACGGACAACGGGGAAAATGCTCGGATGCATGAGATGAACACGAATGCAAATGCGATGCACATGACGACATCATATGAAATGCATGACATGAAAAAAATGCAAAATGAAAGACAGAACCCAACCACGAAGGGAATCTCATAACTTAATGCCGAAAATGGCAAGAGTCGGAGTTACAAATATGGAAAGTTACATCCGGGGTGTTACAATAGAACAACAGGAGTGTTGTGTTCAATCTTGGAATTTTTCGTGGTTCGTTTGGCCTTAGGTTTTCTAGGCATTTTATGTGCATAATTCAAATTTGAACTACAAGCACATGCTCCAATGCACTAAAGTTGGTTGAAAAATCACATGTGCGTCCTTGGGTGAATTCTAGGTCCCATGCAAGAGATGGGAATGAAATTCAGACACCAGGGCACTATTGATTGCCAGCAAAACATTGAGATGCCTGGTTTTTAAAATCTAGTGAATCCAAAACTCATATGAAATTCATGAAACTTGGCATGCTATCATGGAGCGGCATCAACATGTCGTGGTAAAAAAATTGTCCAATTTGGGACGGGTTCGGGTATAAGCTTCTCACAAATTAGAGCTTCTCACAAACAAGCATGATGGTTTCGATAGGGAACGTCCTACCTTTGGGGGGAAAACGATATTCATTGTCTCTTATTGCTTTCAAATTTTTTTCTAGTATCAACATAGAACAACAGGAGTGTTGTGTCAATTTTTGTGATTTTTCGGGGTTCGTTTGGACATTTGTATGCATTAACTGGGTTTTTTAGGCATTTTATGTGCGTAATTCAAATTTGAACTACAAGCACATGCTCCAATGCACTAAGGTTAGTTGAAAAATCTAATCTGTGTCCTTGGGTGAATTTCTAGGTCCCATGCAAGAGATGGGAATGAAATTCAAACACCAGGGCACCGTTGATTGCAGGCAAAATGTTGAGATGCCTGGTTTTTAAATTCTCGTAAATCCAAAACTTGTCTGAAATTCATGAAACTTGGCACGCTATCATGAAGCGGCATCAACATGCCGTGTTAAAAAAATGTCCCATTTCGGGCAGGTTCAGGTATATGCTTCTCACAAACGAGAGCTTCTCACAACAAGCATGATGGTTTCGGTAGGGAACGTCCCACCTTTGGGGACGAAACGATATCCATTGCCTCTTATTTCTTTCAAAAAAATTCTCGTGTCAACATAGAACAACATGAGTGTTGTGTCAATTTTTGGGATTTTTCGGGGTTCGTTTGGACATTTTTATGCATTAACTGAGTTTTCAATGCATTTATGTGCATGATTCAAATTTGAACTTCATGCACATGCTCCAGTGCATATAAATTGGTTGAAAAATCAAATATGTGTCCTTGTGTGTATGCTTAGGTCCCATGCAAGAAATGGGAATGAATTTCAAACACCAGTGCACCGTTGATTGCCGGCAAAACATTGAGATGCCTCTTTTTAAATTCTAGTAAATCCAAAACTTGTCTGAAATTCATGAAACTTGGCATGCTTTCATGGAGCAGCATCAACATGCCGTGGTAAAAAAAAATTGTCCCGTTTGGGGCAGGTTTGGGTATATGCTTCTCACAAACGAGAGCTTCTCACAACAAGCATCATGGTCTCGGTAGGGAACGTCCCACCTTCAGGGACGAAACGATATCCACTGCCCCTTATTGCTTCCAAAAAATTTCTCGTATCAACATAGAACAACAGGAGTGTTGTGTCAATTTTTGTTATTTTTTGAGGTTCTTTTGGACATTTTTATGCATCAACTGAGTTTTCAATGCATTTATGTGCATAATTCAAATTTGAACTACATGCACATGCTCCACTGCATATAAATTGGTTTAAAAATCAAATATGTGTCCTTGGGTGCATGCTTAGGTCCCATGCAAGAAATGGGAATGAATTTCAAGCACCGGGGCACTATTGATTGCCGGCAAAACATTGAGATGCCTGGTTTTTAAATTCTAGTAAATCCAAAACTCATCTGAAATTCAGAAAACTTGGCATGCTATCATGGAATGGCACCCGACATGATGTGGTATTTTTTGTGTCCATTTTGAGAGAAAGCACACTCGAATAATGACAGCCAACAAAGGCATTTTGAAAAAATAGCTGCCACTTTAATATCTCAAACGATTGTATAATTCAAACCGTGTGCGTTCCCTTAACCATTCACATGACGCCACGTGTCTTGGTTTTAATGACTATAGGAGGTGTCGTGCGGACAGCTGCTTGACCTTGACTGAACGGAAGGCATGCTAGTGTAGTCTGGTGCGCAGGCTGACCGAGAAACGTGCAAGATGTCCTCCAATGCGCAGGCTTGCCAGGAAGCGTGCGAGCTGTACGCTGCGCAGGCTCATTGGGAAGCAAAACCTTTGACTTCCATGGCCGCTCGCCTTCCTCTCCATTAATGGTACCCGAGCCGCTGTTTAATACGGGCGGCCTTACTGTTCGCCTCCCATTCCCCTCCCCCCGCAGACCTCCACCGCCATGGCGCAAAATGATCATCTGCACCTAGTCTTTAAGTTTGGTGAAGTCGACTCCGAATCAGAGGAGATAGAAAATAAGGAGGAATGGGGCCTCATGGACATGGCCCAGAACGAGCTCGCCGCGGTGGTTGCTGCCCCACTCCCGTCCCAGCGACCATCCCCGCGCCCGCGCCAGCAACCATCCCCGTAGCATTGACGGGCTGGTCGCCGAGCACTATCGCAGAGCTGGAAGCCACGGGCATCAGCGAGGTCTCCACGGACCCGCGCGAGCTCGTTTACATGCCAGCGCCAGCGCCCGTGCCCGTGCACGCCCCTCCACCCACCGTGCCGCCGGCCCCCGTGCGTTTGGTTGCACACGTCGCGCCCGTGCACACTCCTCCACCCACCGCGGCGCCGATCCCCGTGCGTTTGGCTGCACCTGCCGCGCCCGTGCCCGTGCCCGTGCGCCCCCCTACCCTCAGCGGCATGGGACGCTGCCGTCGTCCGCTACCTCTCAGCGGCGCCAGTTGCCGTCCTCCCGCGCCCCGCCCATCGATCGCGCGACGACATGATGTTTGATTTACAAGTGAAGAACATTTTGTGTTGCCTTGAAGACTTCAACAACGGCGTCCTGGAGATGACAACGACAACAACGGCACGGCACACCGCCTCCGCCGCCGCCGGAAATAGTTTTTTTTGGTTTAATACTGTATCTCGAATTCTCGATCATATGAATATAAATTCGTAGTGTGACTGAATGAAAGATATGGTTTGAACGAACTTGCATTTTTCTCTCTTAATGCACAGACTTATCAAACGATTTTCTTTTGAAAAAACATCAACGGCTTTTAAATATAAAACATTCATCACAAACTTTTTAGTTAGAACACCCGTATGCAAACCGACAGCTTCCCCAGGAAGCCAACGGAAAATGTACCGAGCAGGATTTCTGCATCCCTTCAACGCAAACGGTTTGTTTTGCATGACCCGCGTGCAACCACGTACAAACAATTGGGTAAGATTTGCATATCTGTCATTTTGGGTATGTTGCCATTTCTCAAGCTGGAAAGATTGACATTTGTTTATCTAGTAACATTGCCATTTGTCAACCTTGTAACACTACGATTTGTCAAACTATGCAGCTACAAATCACTAGCACTATCTAATTTTTGCAACTAAAATCAATAGCACTATTCATATGGACACCACTAGCAGGCGTGAGTTCATGGGCGCTGTAACGCCCCGAGACCGATGTGCCAGGTGTCTTCCAGTTATTCGCCATCGTTGCCATGTCATTTGCTTGCGTGTTGCATCTTGTCATGTCATCATGTGCATTGCATCATCATGTTTTCAAAACCTGCATCCATCCGGGTTTCCCCCAGTTCTTTTCGTTGTCCATTCTGAGCCCAGACACACTTGCACGCGCCCGCAGCATGTCCAAAATAGCATTTTATAAGTGGCCAGAAAATGTTCTCGGAATGGGATGAGATTTGATGTGTGGTCTTATTATAGTGTAGATAGACTGCCTGTCAAGTTTCATCGCATTCGGAGATCGTTTGATGCCCCAACGGATGACTATAGAGGCAGTATAGCCGGGTCTAGCGTCGGACGTTTCCGGTCTCCGGAAACGGTTGCCGGGTTGCATTCCCCCTCTCTCTTCTCAGTCCACACACTTGACCTCGTTCGCCTAACCCCTCTCTGCACAGTGCATCGAACCCCTCGCGCGCGCCCGAAAGCTGTCCCGGACCCGACCCGGGGTTTCGTCACCGTTGGATCCGGATCATCCCCAAACATCTACAAAACATCTCCGTTCTGTTAATTGGACTCCCTAGCTTTTTATCCGCGATCATCCGATTGCGATCGAAGGGACGAGGTAGCCGCTAACCTAATCTGTGATGTATATATACTCCACTTCTAGTCTATTTTGGACAAACCCTAAAATCAAGGAGAGCTGTCCCATCCCGCCGCCTCTCCACCTAAATCCTCTCGGGATCCCCTCTGCAGCCTCCTCCCACCTCTCTTCGAATCCAGATTCAGCCAACCACCACAAGCTCTTCCCACCCGATCTGGACCACCGGATCTCAGATCCGACGGCCCAGAGAGCCTCTGCAGCCCCAGCTCCCCCACAAGCCGAGAGCCTCCTCCCGTTTGACCACGTTGGCGGGCGCCACCACCGGAGATACCCCGTCCGCTGCCCGAACCTGCAAGACGAGCAGATGAGTCGCCGCCTGCCTCCTTTTCTCCCCTGTTTTTCCTCTCTTTCCTCCTCTAACCTCTCCCTCTTGTTTGACTTCTTCTCTGCCAGGAAACGAAAGGGCCTCGCGCCCTGATGCTGTGGCCGCCAGCGACCGAAGCCGCTGTGTTCCCTCTCCTTCCCGTCTCCTACCTCGCCGTCCAGACACCGCATCGCCGTCCGCCGGCACCCTGACCTCCTCATCGTCTGAGCGCCTACAGAGAACCCCGCAGGTTCCCGTCGCCATGGACGACCTCCTTGTCACCCGTCCATCACCTGAGGCTCCGCTACTGCCCGAAGCTTCCTCGACCCCGTCGTCGGCCAGATCTGCGTCTGCCCTGCGCTGCCTTGCCTTCCTCACTGGCATCTCGCCGGATGGAGCAGCCGCTGCGCCCCTGCCGTCGCCGCTGCTTTGTCTCTGTCAAGCAGAGAACGAACAGCGAACGCGCGCTCCTACGGTCCTACCTGCGTTGACCGAGGCCGTGCCAGGCCCAGATCCCGCCAGCGTCCGCCACGCGCATGGGCGTCTTTGCCTCTCCAAGGCCCAGTGCCTCCCTTCGTGGCCTGCATCTTCCTCCGACTGGGCAAGGCCCATGGGTGAGAAGCCCCGGCGCCTCATGATGTTTGTTTTTTTGCCTTTTCCCCGCTGTTGGGCCAGCAGTTCCGACCCATGTAGTTTTTTTTTGGCTCTGCGATTTAGCTATTATCCCAGGTTTTGCAGTTTTACAGAAAACCCCTTTGGGATCAGGCATTTAATAACTTCTAAACCGTGCATCGGATTAAAATGCTTTATATATGAAAAATGCCTAAAATTTTGTCTAGTTTCGTAATATCCAATTTTCATCCATGTTTAAAATGTTTAAAATGTTGTTTGGTTAAATTTGCTCCTATGCCATGTTAAAATGCTTTATTTCATAACTAAATAACCGTAGCTCCAAATTTAATAAACTTTATATGTAAATGGGGTAGAAAATGCCTAGTTTAACAAGATGCACTCATCTAGCATGTTTAACAACTCTAAAATTATGTTTAGGGCAGAACAGTACCAAACCTAATATATGCATATGAGGAGTTTCCGGACTTGTTGTTTTGTTGTTCCAGACTCATTTAAACTTGCCTAGATTAGATAGTTTCATCATGCTTCACATCTTTCCATGCTAACAACATTTAACCTTGTTGGGTACATAAACGAGAGAGAACTAAATAAGTCATGTGGTGTTTTCTTCAATATGCAACTCCGTTGCATATTGAGCTCCACTTAATTTGTAGGGTTGTTTGTGCACTTTGCCATGCCATGCCTCATTAAACCGGACATGCATCATACTTGTTTGCGCATCGTGCCATGCTTATGTGATGTTTGTTCACTATGTTGTGTGCTTCTTTCCGGTGTTGCTTCTTCAAGTTGGTTCCAATAACGTTGTGTTGTGAGGATCCGTTCGACTACGTCCGTTTGTCTTCTTCATGGACTCGTTCTACTTCCTTGCGGGATTTCAGGCAAGATAACCATGCCCTCAAAATCACTTCTATCTTTGCTTGCTAGTTGCTTGCTCTTTTGCTATGCCTATGCTGCGATACCTACCACTTGCTTATCATGCCTCCCATATTGTTGAACCAAGCCTCTAATCGACCTTGTCCTAGCAAACCATTGTTTGGCTATGTTACCGCTTTGCTCGGCCCCTCTTATAGCATTGTTAGTTGCAAGTGAAGATTAAAGTTTGTTCCTTGTTGGAACATGGAGATGTTGTTCCTTGTTGGAACATGTTTACTCGTTGGGATATCACAATATCTCTTATCTAATTAATGCATCTATATACTTGGTAAAGGGTGGAAGGCTCGGCCTTATGCCTGGTGTTTTGTTCCACTCTTGCCGCCCTAGTTTCCGTCATATCGGTGTTATGTTCCCGGATTTTGCGTTCCTTACGTGGTTGGGTTATAATGGGAACCCCTTGACAGTTCGACTTGAATAAAACTCCTCCAGCAATGCCCAACATTGGTTTTACCATTCGCAACCTAGCCTTTTCTTTCCCTTGGGTAGGCCTGCCAAGGGTCGTCTTTATTTTAACCCCCCCTAGGCCAGTGCTCCTCTGAGTGTTGGTCCAACCGAGTAGACTGCGGGGCCACCTCGGGGCAACTTGAGGGTTGGTTTTACACGTAGGATGTCTCATCTGATTGTGCCCTGAGAACGAGATATGTGCAGCTCCTATCGGGATTTGTCAGCACATTCGGGCGATGTTGCTGGACTTGTTTTACCATTGTCGAGGATGTCTTGTAACCTGGATGCCGAGCCTGATCGGATTGTCTTGGGAGAAGGAATATCCTTCATTGACCGTGAGAGCTTGTGATGGGCTAAGTTGGGACACCCCTGTAGGGTTTTGAACTTTCGAAAGTCGTGCCCGCAGTTATGGGCAGATGGGAATTTGTTAATGTCCGGTTGTAGAAAACCTGAAGTTTATCTTAATTAAAATGCATCACCGCGCGTGTAACCGTGATGGTCTCTTCTCGGCGGAGTCCGGGAAGTGAACACGGTGTTGGAGTAATGCTTGACGTAGGTTGTTCTAGGATCACTTCTTGATCATAGTTTCTCGATCGTGCTTTGCCTTCTCTTCTCACTCTCATTTGCGTACGTTAGCCACCAAATATGCTAGTCGCTTGCTGCAGCTCCACCTCATACCTTTACCTTACCCATAAGCTTAAATAGTCTTGATCGCGAGGGTGTGAGATTGCTCAGTCCCCGTGACTCATAGATACTTCCAAAACCAGCTTGCAGGTGCCGTTGAACCGTGCAGATGACGCAACCAAGCTCAAGGAGGAGCTCGATGAAGATCTTGTCCTTTGTGTTGTTCGTTCTAGTTGATCAGTAGTGGAGCCCAGTTGGGGTCGATCGGGGATCTGTGTAGCTTTTGGGGTAGTCTTCTTTTATTTTGGTTCCGTAGTCGGACTATTTGGTTGATGTAATGCTTTATTCATGTCATTGTGTGAAGTGGCGATTGTAAGCCAACTATGTATCTTTTCCCTTATGTATTACATGGGTTGTGTGAAGATTACCTCACTTGCGACATTGCTTTCAATGCGGTTATGCCTCTAAGTCGTGCTTCGACACGTGGGAGATATAGCCGCATCGAGGGCGTTACAAGTTGGTAATGAGAGCCTTCCCCGACCTTAGGAGCCCCCTGCTTGATCGAATCGCTGGCGTTATTGAGTCTAGAAAAAAATGTTTTGAGTCATTTAGGATTTTATATATCGGAGAGTTAGGAATTCTTTTTACTCCTCAGTCCCTTAGTCGCTCTGGTGAGGCATCCTGACGTAGAGTTTTGACTCTTCTCTTCTAAAATTTCACTAAAAAAAATTTAGGATCACGCGGGTATCTTGGAATCGTTCCGATCGATTTGTGATAAGAACATTGTTCTTGGTGCCTCCTGACATTTAGGGTTTGTGGCAATGTCCCGGGGAGTTGAGCTTCGAGGTGTTGTCGTCACAATTTTATCGTTGAAGTTCTGGAATACCTGAGTTTAGTTTCGCCGACATTGAAAATCTCTTTTATGCAGTTGTTGGTGAGATAACCTCGACGCCACCCAGTACTGGGGCGGGAGTTCGGGAGTATTGCCATAACTCGTATAACGGATGCTTTTCGAAGGTTGAGGTAAACGATTTCTGAAGGTTTCTTGGTTATGTGTTGAAGGATGGATACAGTTGGATGTAGGATTTGCTAGTTTTGGGTGAGATATTGTGCTTCCCCTGTATCCCCAACACCTGATTGCATAACCGGAAAATTTCGGGAGTTTATAAGTGGGAATTCAAGTAGCTCTTAGGATATCTTTCCGTCAGATGTATGGTATGAAATTGGGGTTCGACGTCTAGTGGTCCGCCTATTCACGGTTGGTTTTACAATGGTCTCGTTGTGTCTTAAAGATTTCTTGGCTATGCCGACTCGGGGACGCTTCGTATGTCATGTGCACTGCCTTGTACATGATGGTGCTGTATGATCGAGCCCGTGTAGGCCCCACCACGAAAACTTCGGACAAAATCTCTATCATATGTTTGTTCCGGCTTATTCTGCAAGCCAATCCTTTGTTTTTTGTTTTGAGTTGTGGTATTCGAGTTGCTTCAATGTCAAGTGTTGATTCCATAGCTGTTCCTAAGCGGTGTTATCATACTCCGATGTGAATACTAATCCTTCTTGATCATCGAGATTGTCTTGCCAATCCTTTTTCAATCGGTGTGTTTTCTCTTCAAGTGGATCTGATCATTTCAACTTCTGCAAGATCAATTATCACTTCTTCTCAACGGTGTTTGTTTCATCCATCTCCAAGTTGCCTTTGTTTTTCCCGCCCACCCACCCTTTTCCTTCAAGGACTCAGATTTCTGAATCAAGTATCCATTTTATTCATGTGAAGTCTCTCCATTCTTTTCCGTCAATATTCTTATCCGGTGATTCTCATGAAGATCCTAACGGAACCTCAAGTTCATCATTATTCATTCTCTTTCTTCTCCGGTGGGACCAATTCAAGCTTTGTGGTTCATATCCTTTTCCTCGTTTCAAATACCCTCTCATGCCGGTGCACCTCATAATCATTCCACGCTCGCTATTCTATTGTTCCGGAGTGCTCAAGATATCTCGAAGATTCGTGTTTCCACTCTACATTCGTTCAAGTTCATTCGAGGATGTTATCTCATTCAAGCCTTTTAATTCAACCAATGCAATCTATCTTCCAAGCGACCTTTTCAACGGTGTTTCTTTTGAGTGGGCCCTAACCCACAGGTCTTTTCCCAGGATCTTACCTGACTCTTCTTATTTTCCCGGAGCTATCCTAAATTCTTTTGAAGTTTGACGTAAGAATGAATCATCATCAGTCAAATGTATTTCTCCAAGATTGGTCAAATTATTTCATCATTGGCTCAACCTTTTCTATTTTCATTCCGGAGGGCATCAACAATTCATGGTGGTGTTTTCTCGTCGTCACGCTCAACATTTCAAGACCGAAGAAGATTTTTCCTCTCAATCTTGCTCCATTCTCTTCAAGATTCGTCATTCTAGCTTGTTGCCTTCCTCTCATAATTGTTTTCGATTGTGGGAATTCTTTCACCTATCCGGTGTAATTCAAGAGTCTTCTCAGTTTGATTATCTGGAGTCCATCAAATTCAGGTTTATTCATTCTCAGCTTTCAGTTGTCATTCTCCAATCTTACCGGTGCATCGTTCAAGTGATCTACAATCAGTTTGTGATCCCTTCGTTCTCATGTATCTAGATTGTCTCATGTATCTTCGTTCTTTTTATAATTCTTCCCAGTGCTTCTTTATCTTTTCTTCAATCGTTTTCAATTCTTACGGTGGTTCGTTTAAGAGTTTTCTATTCCTTCTTTATCATATCTATTTATTCGTTGTTTCAACTCTTCCGGTGGTTCGTTCAATACCTTCCCAAGTTGGCGTGATATCTATATTAATTCTTCCAATGAGAATAAGTAGTTTGCCAAATCTGTGGCTTGTCATCAATCTAAAATTGGTGAAGGATAAGCATAATGTAATTCTTCTTCTTGTTTCATCGAGTAAATTCTATTCCTTAGTCCGGAGGTTCATAAAATTCTCTATTTCAATTGTTTCCCATCTTTTGTTTCCGGAGTTCCAAGTTTCTTCCACATTATCTCGTCGCCAAGATCCATATATATCATCGCAAGCCTCCACCTTGCGTTTTCAATTTCTCCTTCCTTTCGTTTGATCATCCTTTTGTTACCGGAGTTCTTCATGGAGGCTCTACATGATGGTTCATCAAGGATTTAATTCCTTTTTGAAGTGTTCATGGAGATTCTTTTCAAAGGAGCTCATGCATTCTTCATCTTGCAATCCGGAGTGCAATTCTTTCATGCATATCTTTTGAGGTGGTGTTATGTCATTCTTGATAATTTCCCTTCGTGCTTCGTGATTCACAAGTTATCAAGAATGAGTTATTTTAAATCCATCAATCTCATCATTGAAGGTATCTTGTGTCATGTTTCACCTAAAGCTTTCCCTAAGGATTGTTGCTAATTATGATGCTTATAAATGACCCAAGTTCTTCATTCATCCTTCCGGTGAAATAAGTTTCTCGTATCCTTGTTCATATCGATCCAATCTATTGTTTCGTTAGTGGCAGAATTTCACCTCATAATTTTGAGATGTCTGCCATAAGCCCACATCAACCTTATCCTTTTCGTTGTTGGGTTTCCAACAACCCCGTTCGACCCTTCTCCTAAAGATGCTTTTCAAGCTCATTTGAGGTAGAAGATGTTGTTTTCTTCTCCGTTCTTTTGTTCCAACGATCCAACTTCTATTCCTTCATTCCAGAGGCATTGTGATATTGCTTTCTTCAACCATCATCTCGAATTGTGAAGATCATGTTCTTTTCATGCTTATCCATTTAACCGGAGTGTTGTGCCCTCTGCTCAAGTTCTTTTCATTTTATCAAGTTTTTCATCTCTTTTAAACCGGAGTGCTGTTCGAGATCTTTCTTACCCCTTGTTCCATTCATTTAATAGTTTCGGAGGCAGTGTTTTGTGATTCCAGCAAGTACCTTCTCATCTTACCAAGTTCTTATTCAACTCCTTTTTTTCTTTTCAATCGGAGTGCTGCCCAAAGTTGTTCTTCATTGTTCCTCTTTGCTAACAGAGTGTTTTCAACTTCATTTATCTCTGTTGTATTCTTTTCTCGAAATGGTTTAACCTTTTTCAAGGTTCTTTGGTCTCACTCGTTTGTCAAAGGAGCAACTTAGTTTTACCTCCTCCCTTCCTCTTCCTCCTCCGTTTTCCCTCCGGTGCCATTCTAGATCTCGGGACGAGATCCTCTCGTAGTGGTGGAGTGTTGTAACGCCCTGAGACCAATGTGCCAGGTGTCCTCCAGTTATTCGCCGTTGTTGCCATGTCATTTGCTTGCGTGTTGCATCTTGTCATGTCATCATGTGCATTGCATCATCATGTTTTCAAAACCTGCATCCGTCCGGGTTTCCCCCAGTTATTTTCGTTGTCCATTCTGAGCCCAGACACACTTGCACGCGCCCGCGGCATGTCCGAAATAGCATTTTATAAGTGGCCAGAAAATGTTCTCGGAATGGGATGAGAGTTGACGTGTGGTCTTATTATAGTGTAGATAGACCGCTTGTCAAGTTTCATCGCATTCGGAGATCGTTTGATGCCCCAACGGATGACTATAGCGGCAGTATAGCCGGGTCTAGCGTCAAACGTTTCCGGTCTCCGGAAACGGTTGCCGGGTTGCATTCCCCCTCTCTCTTCTCAGTCCACACACTTGACCTCATTCGCCTAACCCCTCTCTGCACAGTGCATCGAACCCCTCGCGCGCGCCCGAAAGCTGTCCCGGACCCGACCCGGGGTTTCGTCACTGTTGGATCCGGATCATCCCCAAACATCTACAAAACATCTCTGTTCTATTAATTGGACTCCCTAGATTTTTATTCGCGATCATCCGATTGCGATCGAAGGGACGAGGTAGCCCCTAACCTACTCTTTGATGTATATATACTCCACTTCCAGTCTATTTTGGACAAACCCTAAAATCAAGGAGAGCTGTCCCATCCCGCCGCCACTCCACCTAAATCCTCTCGGGATCCCCTCCGCAGCCTCCTCCCACCTCTCTTCGGATCCAGATTCAGCCAACCACCACAAGCTCTTCCCACCCGATCTGGACCACCGGATCTCAGATCCGACGGCCCAGAGAGCCTCTGCAGCCCCAGCTCCCCCACGAGCCGAGAGCCTCCTCCCGTTTGACCGCGTTGGCGGGCGCCACCACCGGAGATGCCCCGTCCGCCGCCCGAACCTGCAAGACGAGCAGATGAGTCGCCACTTGCCTCCTTTTCTCCCCTGTTTTTCCTCTCTTTCCTCCTCTAACCTCTCCCTCTCGTTTGACTTCTTCTCTGCCAGGAAACGAAAGGGCCTCGCGCCCTGATGCTGTGGCCGCCAGCGACCGAAGCCGCTGTGTGCCCTCTCCTTCCCGTCTCCTACCTCGCCGTCCAGACACCGCATCGCCGTCCGCCGGCACCCTGACCTCCTCATCGTCTGAGCGCCTATAGAGACCCCCGCAGGTTCCCGTCGCCATGGACAACCTCCTTGTCGCCCGCCCGTCGCCTGAGGCTCCGCTGCTGCCCGAAGCTTCCTCGACCCCGTCGTCGGCCAGATCCGTGTCTGCCTTGCGCCGCCTTGCCTTCCTCACTGGCATCTCGCCGGATGGAGCAGTCGTTGCGCCCCTGCCGTCGCCGCTGCTTTGTCTCTGTCAAGCAGAGAACGAACAGCGAACGCGCGCTCCTACGGTCCTACCTGCGTTGACCGAGGCCATGCCAGGCCCAGATCCCGCCAGCGTCCGCCACGCGCATGGGTGTCTTTGCCTCTCCAAGGCCCAGCGCCTCCCTTCGCGGCCTGCATCTTCCTCCGACTGGGCAAGGCCCATGGGTGAGAAGCCCCGGCGCCTCATGATGTTTGTTTTTTTGCCTTTTCCCCGCTGTTGGGCCAGCAGTTCCGGCCCATGTAGTTTTTTTCGGCTCTGCGATTTAGCTATTATCCCAGGTTTTGTAGTTTTACAGAAAACCCCTTTGGGATCAGGCATTTAATAACTTCTAAATTGTGCATCGGATTAGAATGCTTTATATATGAAAAATGCCTAAAATTTTGTCTAGTTTCATAATATCCAATTTTCATCCATGTTTAAAATGTTTAAAATGCTGTTTTGGTTAAATTTGCTCCTATGCCATGTTAAAATGCTTTATTTCATAACTAAATAACCGTAGCTCCAAATTTAATAAACTTTATATGTAAATGGGGTAGAAAAATGCCTAGTTTAACATGATGCACTCATCTAGTATGTTTAACAACTCTAAAATTATGTTTAGGGCAGAACAGTACCAAACCTAATATATGCATATGAGGAGTTTCCGGACTTGTTGTTTTGTTGTTCCGGCCTCATTTAAACTTGCCTAGATTAGATAGTTTCATCATGCTTCACCTCTTGCCATGCTAACAACATTTAACCTTGTTGGGTACATAAACGAGAGAGAACTAAATAAGTCATGTGGTGTTTTCTTCAATATGCAACTCCGTTGCATATTGAGCTCCACTTAATTTGTAGGGTTGTTTGTGCACTTTGCCATGCCATGCCTCATTAAACCGGACATGCATCATACTTGTTTGCGCATCGTGCCATGCTTATGTGATGTTTGTTCACTATGTTGTGTGCTTCTTTCCGGTGTTGCTTCTTTGGGTTGGTTCCGATAACGTCGTGTTGTGAGGATCCGTTCGACTACGTCCGTTTGTCCTCTTCATGGACTCGTTCTTCTTCCTTGCGGGATTTCAGGCAAGATGACCATACCCTCGAAATCACTTCTATCTTTGCTTGCTAGTTGCTCGCTCTTTTGCTATGCCTATGTTGCGATACCTACCACTTGCTTATCATGCCTCCCATATTGTTGAACCAAGCCTCTAACCCACCTTGTCCTAGCAAACCGTTGTTTGGCTATGTTACCGCTTTGCTCAGCCCCTCTTATAGCATTGTTAGTTGCAGGTGAAGATTGAAGTTTGTTCCTTGTTGGAACATGGAGATGTTGTTCCTTGTTGGAACATGTTTACTTGTTGGGATATCACAATATCTCTTATCTAATTAATGCATCTATATACTTGGTAAAGGGTGGAAGGCTCGGCCTTATGCCTGGTGTTTTGTTCCACTCTTGCCGCCCTAGTTTCCATCATATCGGTGTTATGTTCCCGGATTTTGCGTTCCTTACGCGGTTGGGTTATAATGGGAACCCCTTGACAGTTCGCCTTGAATAAAACTCCTCCAGCAATGCCCAACATTGGTTTTACCATTCGCCACCTAGCCTTTTCTTTCCCTTGGGTAGGCCTGCCCAAGGGTCATCTTTATTTTAACCCCCCCTGGGCCAGTGCTCCTCTGAGTGTTGGTCCAACCGAGTAGACTGCGGGGCCACCTCGGGGCAACTTGAGGGTTGGTTTTACTCGTAGGATGTCTCATCTGATTGTGCCCTGAGAACGAGATATGTGCAGCTCCTATCGGGATTTGTCGGCACATTCGGGCGGTGTTGCTGGACTTGTTTTACCATTGTCGAGGATGTCTTGTAACCTGGATGCCGAGCCTGATCGGATTGTCTTGGGAGAAGGAATATCCTTCGTTGACCGTGAGAGCTTGTGATGGGCTAAGTTGGGACACCCCTGCAGGGTTTTGAACTTTCAAAAGTCGTGCCCGCGATTATGGGCAGATGCAAATTTGTTAATGTCCGGTTGTAACCTGAAGTTTATCTTAATTAAAATGTATCAACCGCGCATGTAACCGTGATGGTCTCTTCTCGGCGGAGTCCGGGAAGTGAACACGGTGTTGGAGTAATGCTTGACGTAGGTTGTTCTAGGATCACTTCTTGATCATAGTTTCTCGACCGTGCTTTGCCTTCTCTTCTCGCTCTCACTTGCGTATGTTAGCCACCAAATATGCTAGTCGCTTGCTGCAGCTCCACCTCATACCTTTACCTTACCCATGAGCTTAAATAGTCTTGATCGCGAGGGTGTGAGATTGTTGAGTCCCTGTGACTGACAGATACTTCCAAAACCAGCTTGCAGGTGTCGTTGAACCGTGCAGATGACGCAACCAAGCTCAAGAAGGAGCTCGATGAAGATCTTGTCCTTTGTGTTGTTCGTTCTAGTTGATCAGTAGTGGAGCCCAGCTGGGGTCGATCGGGGATCTGTGTAGCTTTTGGGGTAGTCTTCTTTTATTTTGGTTCCATAGTCGGACCTTGTATGTATTTGGTTGATGTAATGCTTTATTCATGTAATTGTGTGAAGTGGCGATTGTAAGCCAACTATGTATCTTTTCCCTTATGTATTACATGGGTTGTGTGAAGATTACCTCACTTGCGACATTGCTTTCAATGTGGTTATGCCTCTAAGTCGTGCTTTGACACATGGGAGATATAGCTGCATCGAGGGTGTTACAGGCGCATATGCAAATGTACCATTGATTACATACAACAAGTCATGAACCCACAATGACAACGAGGATACACGTTGGATTATAGATCATTTCCAACAAAACATTCTAGTAAAGTTTTTCTCACACAACAAATAACAAAGCAATGAAATGAACTTCAGCCCAACCACTCGTCGGCATTGGAAACACTTGCTTTGAACCAGAAGTGATTCTCTGGAAAGGGCTAGCTATTGTCGATCTTGAGACCAGCGCAGGATTGATCATCGAGGCTGAAGCGGCCTATGTCAGGACCCATATTGGGACGGTAGGGAAGCATAGTAATGTCCGAGGTATAGATACAATTGCTTCTCATAAATGGTAGTAACATTGTGTCAACATCAGCTGGATCACCTTCCACCATCATTGGATAGTTTTGTCCAAGGAAGAACGAGTTTCCTCCAAGACTTTCAACACTGAGCCAGGGAGAAGGTGTTGGCACTAGTACACTAGTATCCATCCCGAATACCCTGCAACGGATGTTGGAATAGGTCTGGAGAGTGCGACCATACGAGACAACACCTACTTCCTTAGTAACATCAGCAGTGCCCCGTATACAGACAAGAAGAGGTGATCCAACGAAATAAGTTGCCAAGAGCCACTAAGTATATGGGTCCTGCTAGTCCTCATGCTCGTGAATAAAATTTTCAAGTATAGGTGGTGGAATGTTCACAGGACCTTGGAAACACAAGAAGGTTAATTAGTAAAGGGAAACTAGCTAACCCGCATGCATGTCGATGAAACAATTATAATTACGGTGGACGACAAACATACCGAAATCATGAGGATTCCATGCAAATACAGTGCCACGAGTGGTGGCAGCAAACACAAGACCCTCGTATTGAATTGCATCACACTCATCCGTGTATAGAAACTGATTTTTGAGCAATATCCATCGAGTTGAACCATGAAGGACGGAAACAAGCTTGTCGAAGATAGCGACAACATAAGCATTCCTATAACCCCAAGAGCGGTTGGGAACTCGACAAATTGCTATCTTTCGTAGATGACAGTCAGCATGATCGTATTTGAACTCACGTACAATACCGGTGTACTCAACCTCTAGGCAGTCGTCTGAGATTTTTTGAAGTGGAACCCGGTGACGAGTGTACACATTCACAAGTTCCCACTCACAGTTGTACCCAATATAAACAACCCAATCTCCATTTGCGCCTACCCAAGCCTTGCCCTCAAGCGATGACATCTTAACATCATACGTATCATTATCAAGCGGCATCAATACACAAGGCGAGGCTTCCCTTGTCCTCGCGCCAGTCATCAGGGTCACGGCGAAGAAGATAGGGGAGATCAAACCGCTCCTGAACCCTTGGGTTCCTTGTAATGATGTTATTAGTTGAGCTGAGAATGGTCTTGAATGAACCTGCCATGCTAGCCGAGGTGATGACGTCACACCGATCAATGAGTTCCTCCACTACATCATCATTCAGATCGGAGCAAGAATAACGGGGTTGTTTCCGGCTTGTTCCCTCCATGGAGAAGACGATCAAACAATGGCACAAGGAAGGGTGAAGGCAAATGGAGGAGGGAGGAAGAGATAGTGTGCGACAACAGTTCCAAATCAAGAGGGAAAGGCGAAGAGTCGGTGGACGGCTGCCATAGTACACGAAGAAGCGCCTGGGGAGCGAACGGTTGCCACAAAGGTCACACACTGACGACAAGGGCCGAGTGAACCGCATGCAATCCCATCGCACAACACACACGTCTTGTTAAGTTGAACCGTTTATGTTCCCTTGTGTCAACGCAAATAGTTCATCTGAGTGAACCGCATGCCGTATATCGCACACCTTGATCTGGCTGACCGTTTCTTTTGTGTTGCCTAATCACAAAAAGTTCATCCGAGTGAACTCTATGATGTATATCGCACACACCTTCATTTGGATGCCCGTTTCTTTTGTGTTGCCTAACCACAAACAGTTCCGAGTAAACCGTATGCTATATATCGCACACGCTTTCATCTGGCTGCACATTTCTTTTGTTCCTCCTCATCGCAAACAGTTAATTGAACTGAACGTATGCCCTTCATCACACACGCAACTAAAATTTGAACCGTGTTTGATGCATCCTCCATCGCAAATGTTTTCACCTTTTTTACGGTTTTCATACACCACCATTTGCGATTATTGCATCGCACACAGTTTCTCGAAGGGTCTTTGATTGTAGTGTCACGTTAGCAGCATCCTGCATTAGTGAGATATTAATGTGAGTGAGTAGGGATTGCCATGCAACGGATGCACTAGAGCTATAAGTGTATGAAATCTCAAAAAGAAACTAAGTGGGTGTGCATCCAACTCGCTTGCTCATAAAGACCTAAGGCATTTTAAGTCAAGTTCAATAATGAAAATTTTCCACTAGTATATGAAAGTGACAAAATAGGAGACTCTCTATCATGAAGATCATGGTGCTACTTTGAAGCACGAGTGTGGAAAAAGGATAGTATCATTGCCCCTTCTCTCTTTCTCTCTCTTTTTCTCTCATTTTTTATTTTTTTATTTGAGCATTTTCTTTTTTTTCGTCCGGAGTCTCATCCCGACTTGTGGGGGAATCATAGTCTCCATCATTCTTTTCTCACACTAGATGATCCGTTGCGCCAATGGCGCAAAGGCCGGCAGCAAGCCAAGTATTGTAAGAGTGGTGATAGGAAAACTCAGTCATAGATCGAAATAATGAGTACTTACTGTTGGTTACTTTCTCTGTTCATGATTACTGTTTCTCCTGGAACAGTCTATGCTAAATGATAGTGCTATATCCCTTGGGTGGAAGGTGGACCCTGCCAGGTAGGGCATGCCTCTTCCTTTCTTAGCATATTTGTTGTTGCTGGTGAGTACTCGATGTTTGGAATAGAAAAAGTAGTAAAAACAGATAATTATAGATAAGGGTGGCATTATGCATATTAATAGTTTTATGAGGAACAACAGCAGAGGTTATATAGGTAAAAGCATAGATGGTAGCTGTTCAAAAGCAGCAGAGATAACATCCCCGAAAAACAGAGGAAGGTTTCATCCTATTACTGAGCTTGATTAGTAGTCCCTGGAATGCTAGATGATATTTAGATACGACCTTCGTTGATGTCGATGGTTCATCTAAAGGCAATGCACGATGCTTCATCTAAAGGCAATGCACGTCCGTGTGGTTGGGCACGTGAAAGTGTGTTCGCGACTTAGAACCAACCACACGGACGCCCATTTTCTATGCAGCTCCCCTCAGTCCCTCACCCACTCGCCCAACCCCTACCCATCTCTTATCCACTAAATAGGAAGTGCGGCTTGCCGCACCCAGCAGCACCGCTGTCGGGTATAGTAATATCCAACCTGCTAATAGAGTCATTAAAGCATTGCAAATATAGAACATAGCATAATGTAGTTGTGTTTACCAATTAAATTTACAGTCGTTTAACATTGCACCTGATCCAGTCTTATGAAAAATTAGATAGTTAAAACTCTATTAGAGTTGCCATGTACATAAGTATTTGGTAGCAACATTGGTAAGTTTAATCAGACACAAAGAATGGATCGAAAATCAAAGAGAGCATCAAAAGGCTCAACAAATTACCCTGCAGGGACCAGCTAACTATTTAAGAAACAGTCGCCAACAAATATATAGTTAAACAACATCCATACCTAGTCCTCAACTTCCTTGTCATTACATACCATATTATAGGTAAATAAAGTACAAAGTGAATCCTGGGCAGCAATTCAGATAACTCAACACCAAGTTCCATGCATTTAGAAAGAGGTCGGCGTGATTCGTTATTACATACTACATCTACGAAAAGAGAGCACAAATTCAGGCTTCTCGCTTATAAGAGGCATAATACTGAAGCATGTCTTTCGAGATTCTCAACAAAAGTCGATAGCTGCAGAGAAGAGCACGTATGTTACTTAAACACTGATAAATTCTGTAGATGTTATAGGAAACGATTTTAAAAACCAGCTTACATGCGACCCATGCATTTAGTCTTTAAAGACTAAAGTCCTGCGGGCAGTATGATGGACTTTGTTTTTTTGCTGGGCATGTGGTATGTTTCATTGGGAAAGCAACAAACATGAGTAATACATATAGTTGTAGAAGTCTGAAGAGTAGGAGGGAGGGTATGTCAGTTTCAGTGAGGCCATCCTAGAGGTCAATGTCCATTTTTGGCACAAGTTTTAGGTAAGAATGATACTTGGACAGTAAATAAAAAAACAACTGATTAGAGTTATTTCTCAGTTTAGATAGAAAAGAAAGAACCAATGATTGTTTACATATAGCAGAATTATGTCTGAGTTCAGATCAAAAAGAAATATGCACCGATTGTTTCCATATAGCAGAATAAATGCTAGGTGAGTATTTTGTTGATGCCAAAATAACATAATTTGATACATATCCATAATTAGTTAAAACCGTGGAAAGAAATCATATATAGTATAAGCTAGAAGAAATAGTACGTCAAATCTGAAGGAGAAGCACTCTAGATAACAACCATTGATTTGATAATCAGCAACATCAATATAAATGAGAACAATCTTTAACCGTAGTATCCTATACAACACCCGGGAAACAAAATTAGCTTACTCTGCCTATATAACTTTCTTGGAGAGGTCGAACGAGAGAAAGACGAAGGGTACCTGACCAATGGGGACGAGATCGCTTCTTTGGTGTGCTCCCTCTCTGGTCAAACCACAAGACAACCCTCCGCCACGGCACCAACCGAACTGAAATCATCCAGAAACATCAATAGTCATCCAGAAACAGGGTACGCCATGCGAGTTCTGCATCATGCCAGTTCTGAATATGGTAGGGAGGTTTAATATATCAAATAGCTAAGGCATAGGTTGCATTTGCCTAATATATGAAGTATGTCAGATGTTAATAGATTAATTAAATTACTTAGTACCATGGATTTCGGTGGTGAAAAACATAAAACACTATGTATACTGAATGTTAAATTAGACAAATTCGAATTATTGTTCAGAATGTTACAGTCAAAAATAGTGTACCCAAGCAAAAAATCAGTGGCACTGAGATGTATGGTGACATCTTCTTACTGGCCTCCTTTCCAACAGAAGTTCAATAAGCACTGCACTAATAGACCAACTGAACATGAAAGACACAAACATCGCGAAAACTAAAAAAAATGCTATATACTTTCTATCTCCTATAGGATACTGATTTATGATAACAGAAATTCGAGGGTGAGCCCTCGTCGTTAAGTAAAACTATATATTTTCTATAAAAATTCCTGCAAGAGTAAATTAATAACATCCTTGCCTTCAAGTGAACCCAACAGTTTGGTGGACATATCAGAGGCGGGGAAAGAGAGAGTAAACAGAACATACATGCATTTTATTTCCTTCACAATTTGTGCTTTCATGCATAAAGAAATAATGACTACCCGTTAGACTATCACAAAGAAACTCCAAGGAAATTAAACCGTAACAGTAGGAGACTGGAAACTAAAGAGGCAATATGTTGAGGCAACCTCTATACAGTAGGAGGGATTAGCTAAATTATGTTGCTTGTAAAAGAACTACCATAATGTGACTGGCATTGATCATTCACATGATCAAGCCATGTGTGTACCAAGACAAAATCAAATACATGGTACCGACACATTGATGCATAAAACAAAAAGATTCCTTGCCTATTGGCATTACAGACCACGATTCCGCTAACAAAAGAAATGCAAAATTGGCATTACAGATCACAACTCCGCTCACTAAAATAATCAAGGGAAGTACAAAGAATATATATATATACACACACACACACAACATATTTGGGCTGAGTACTGCAACAGAAACCAGAAGGAACAATATAAAAACAGAGCATCCGAAACAGAGTGTCTCCCGAGTAGAGGACGGTGGCATGAATAATAACGCAGTGATGGATTGCAAAAGAAAAGGAGAAAAAGAGAACAGAGGATTATTGCATTATTATTCATGGCACGGCTCAACACCTATATACTCCTTTTCAAATTGGAGTATATTCATTCCATTTTAGTGCATATATTTCATTTCAGTGTACAGCAACATAAAAGGAGCAAAGCAACCAGCAATGGAGAAGAGGCACTTACCGTGAACAAGGGAGAAGAGGCTGCCATTGGGGTAGTAGTCACTCCTCTGCCTGCTCCACGTCGAGGGCCACACGCCCGAGCCTCGATGCCGTCATGGCCGTTGCAACCTGCCATGGATGAAGTTGACTTAAAGTTAAGTTCAGGTCTGTTTCAGAATGAACAACAACATATGCATGCCGAGAGCATGTATCAACACAGCACCCACATGCATGATGATGATCCAGAGCTATCAAATCTTCAGACTTCATATTACTTCAGAGTACACTCTAGCTTGAAGTAATAGGCGTGATTGATCTTACATTAGGGCCCAGAAAAGTAGGGGTTGTTGTTGAGGTTCAGCCTGTGTGCTTCGAGTGCTACCGCCTGGCAGAGTAAATCATCTCTAGACCTGGAATTTGTAACCAGTAGAAAAAGGAATGTCCACAATCAATTTCCATGCATGAAGAAGAGCTAGCTTGATGGATCGATGATGATTGCTCACCTTCTCCAGGAAGAACAGGCGGTCGATGAACTGCCCGGAAACCTCGTCCAGCTCCACAACATCGGTGACCTACAGCGGTCAGAGAGAGGGATGGTGAGCAGAAGCAGCGCGAGATTGACGGGGAGAGGAGTCCCGCGTCTTTAATCGAACGTGTCTCACCTTGAGGTCCTCGACGTCTCTGCAGCCCGTACTCTAAAGCAAGCTCGACACAGGCACAATTTGCAAGATCTTGGGCATAAAAAATGAACGCCCAAAAGGGAGTGCAGCAACAACAGAAAGAAACGCTAAAAGGGAACATAGAGCAGAAACCAACCCAAAATGCAAGCAAGAATTTTTAAAAGGGAACATAGAGAAGCATGAGCATGAGGCATAGAAAAATGGTGTCACCTTAAGATCAAGAATCAGTGGTTCTTTCTCAGTTCAAATCAGAAGGAAAGAATCACTATTATTGATTAAAGTTATTTGCAATTAGGCAAAGCACTACAACACTGGATCCTAAGCAACAGTTGAGGCATACAAAACTACCAAGTGTTTGTTCTTTTCATATATAAACAACCTTTAGTATCTCAACCAGAACCAAAGCAAAACAAAAATCATGGTTAAGTAACCAACAAAGGAAGAATGAATCTCTTTGGAATTTTAAAGTAGCAAGACATGAAAAGTTATTTTATGCCTTCAATACTACACACATTAGGGGAGGTAGCTGCAGTTTTATTGCATAATGGGCTCAGATTCGCCTTTCCTCGATCATATAACCTACCCCCATCATCTCTTCTCACCAGATCAATCTGTTTATACAGTACAGCTACCCTAGTTATCACTCAACAAGAATGACCATCCAAGGACAACAACAAGTATCACAGGATCAAAAAGGATTCTAGAGACAAGAGGGAGGATCCAACTTGATACCCATAGGTGCCTCGATTGCTCAAAGGCACACTAATTCCAGCCAAGGTAATCATCATCGCCCTAGCACGAACACCACCTGAGCATAAATAAGCAACACCTTTAAATACAAATAAAAATGGTCCAGGGTTCATTGCGTAGCTGCCACGGACGCCATCGTCGGCGCCGCTGGTCTGCGCCCTCCTCCATGGCCGCTGCCGCCGTCGCCGTGGTTGGTGGGAGCCACCTGTGTGGGAGGGAGGGAGGGAGGCGGCTGCGGGAGCGAGTGAGAGAGGAGGCAGCTGCTAGGTTTTCATCGTAGGAAGCCGCGGTCATTTTATAGCTGGTACGCGAAATGACACAGATGCCCCGGTGAGGGCACGGTATTTACCTTCTGTTGCAATTGGAATTTTATCCAACGGCTCGCAACGATCTAGTAAATATCCGACGCCTCACGTGAGCCGAGCCCGAGATCCGACGGCCGGAATCACATCAGGAAAACGATCGAACGGTCCAGAATCCAAACGAACGGGAGAGCTCCATTTTGCTTCAGACTCTAACAAGGGGATTCCAGTGACTGAGAGTCGGAGGAGATGTGGCAGCGACACGATCTGCTCGCGGCGGCCATGGCGGGTCTTGCAGCGTGGGACAGCTGCTTCCGGCGTCCGACGGCAGCACGCATCCCCAGAGCGCGACCTGCTCAAGCTACGCGCAGCTCGTCCACCTTCCACTCAAAGCGACAACGGCGGCCGCGGAGGACCAGTGGCAGCCATGGGTGGTCTCGATTCGACGTGCGGCGGCAGGGCTAGGCGCGTGTAGGTTGCTCAGCATCAGCGGCCGACAGCGCGCGCCTGTGCAAGGAGGTCCTCGTCGAAGAATATCAGAGCCGCCTTGTTCTTGAACTCACAGAGGAGCATGTGGTCGCCCTCTGGGTACTTGTACTGGCGAGGCGACGAATCGGTGGCCACGCTCCGGGGCGAGCGAGGCCGGGGTGCACGGCGAGCCAAGCTGCTATCCTGGGCGCTGTAATTGGAAATTTCGGGCCGAGCGAGCACATCCGGTTGGTTAGCTGGCGCCTTGGCGGGAGCTGCTGTTGCTCCTCGCTGGGAACAACCACCATATCCTCAGGCGGCGGTAGCGACTCGTTCATGTGCGCGCTGGGCCGGAGCGTCACGGGCGCCATCACGGCGACCACACCAAGCGCAAGGGCCTTGGGAACAGCCAGATGCCCCTACACTACAAGGTTTGCCTCCTCGTCCCATCTTATGTTGCTTCCTTTTATTTTCATTTGCCATCCAGCGTCCCGCAGATTGCAAATTTTTTTAGCAATCCTTTTATTGTGTATGTGCTCCAGTGTCTACTCATCCCCAATCGAGAATCCTAGTAAACTTTGTTTGTTTCCATTTGTACATGCCCGATGTGGAGCTTGACCGATGTATGGCAATTTTTTATAGGACAAATTGGTTAAAGGTTGCCATGTGTATCCCTGATTTCTTATACAAGTTTGCCATATTATCTAACACATGGCAAAATTCTAAACATGTTAGTAGTAGGCCATCTCAAAATTAGAGAAATGTTCTAAATAATGTGGCAATTTTGCTTTTCTATCAGGTAGACTGATAGTTTATCATCTGTTGCTATGAGTGACAGAGTTTTCTGTTTAATTAAATAGCTAACATTTTTTCTGATAGACTGCAATATTATCTCTGGTGAGAAGCAAATTGTTTCTTGTTATCCGAAAAAGATTGCCACCATGGCTATACAGTAATAAAATGAGTTTATTCATTGCTACAGAGAGAAATGTCCAACACTGTCAATTTTTGCATGTCCAGCTTCCTCAGAAGATGGCATTAGGCAGTGTGCTGCTAAACAAAGTTCTTGATATGAGCTACCTATAATCATCTAGCGCGGCTTATATAATTTTTTGACAGTAAGACTCATGGCACAGAATAGATCTAATACCTCTATTTGGACAAGCAATAGAGAATTAATTTGCTAGATTTGAAAAGCACAACCCGGTATTTTAGTGTTTGGTGAATTGATAGCATCATCACAAACACCATACAGATAGAGGTTTTTTTGTCTAATTAGTCAATTAACAACATACATGAACAGATACACTGGGTAAAGTATGTGTGCATCACCCCTCAGTCTAATACTCATCGCAAGCACCAAAATAAATTATCTTAGTTTTGTACAGAAATCCCAACTGATGAAGCGAGGATAAATTCCAAAAGCTAGTCTTGGCAGGAACTCCTAAACCACTAACCTGAAAAAAGCATATCCATATATAGAGATGAGAGCCGAAAAACCCTTAGTCAAAATCAGTAGCAAAATTGTACAAGTACCTCTTTTCTAACGTAATAACACAACCATCACCTTTTGGAATTGATAAATAATGCATGCAAGATTTCACATTTGGAAAGGACCATTGGCCTAACACAGGTTGATTTTGTGCATCTTAGTCTTCCTATAATAGCTAAAAAAGGTCAAATGTTGATCTATCGCCGCAAAAGGAACATGGTACTTCTATGATACTCAAAAACTCAAGACCTCACTTGTGGCTATCCACAAATAAGTTTTGGGCCATAAATAAATAGAATGTAGTGCTTATCATGTGAAATGCCAAGTGAAAGTTCTTTATATTGAAAGTCGGTGGGGGGTGGTGGGGGGGGTGGGGGGGGACCCGCGTATTGTGGTGACTAAATTAGCTACAGAATATGACCCAAGCTACCACATTAGTGTATGCCTAAAGAATACATCTGAAAATGATGATGAAGTCAAGTGTGACATACAGATCACATATCAATACCTAATATCTTATTATCATAATGCATCCCAATCCATGATGATCCCAGCAACAGTTCAAAAAATGGCAATCCTGTGTAGATAGTATAAACATACCCACTTCACTGTATATTTAATATCATGTGTTCAGCATATCAGTACCCAATAAGGCCAACAAACCTACATTAGATTTCTTTAGTATAAGAGCAGATTTTGCGAAGCTTCTTAAAAATGTGATAATGCCTCAACGGCTGAGCGCCCTACTTTTGGCAACCTTGTTCAAAGAATTAAAAATCATTCATTTTACTTTTATAGGAGAGGGCAACCTTGTTCAAAGAATTAAAAATGATTCATTTTACTTTCATAGGAGAGAGAAAACTATCACAAAAGGAACAATAAAATACCTAAAAATAATGTAGTACTGCAACAATCAAAGTTGTAGCATTTCCTCTATATGTCAGCTATTCAACACATCATGTGTTTATTTCTTTAACATCGGCCATGGGGTAGATGGAGGGGACCGGCGGCCGGGGCGAATGCAACGCCCCGAGACCGTTGCGTCAGGTGTCTTCCAGTTATTCGCTGTTATTGCCTTGTCTTTTGTTTGCGTGTCATGCATTTCATATCATGTCATCATGTGCATCGCATTTACATACATGTTCGTCTCATGCATCCGAGCATTTTCCCCGTTGTCCGTTTTGCAATCTGACACTCCTATGTCCTCCGGCGCCCTCCTTTTGTCTCTTTTCGTGTGTGGGTGTTAAACGTTCTCGAATTGGACCGAGATTTGCCAAGCGGCCTTGGTTCATTACCGGTAGACCGCCTGTCAAGTTTCGTGCCATTTGGAGTTCGTTTGATACTTCAACGGTTAACCGGGTAACCGTAAAGGTCTCGTGTGTGTTGCAGCCCAACACCCCTCCAAAGTGGCCCATAACCCATCCAAACCCCCTCCATCCTCTCAATGTTTCGATCACGATCGCGTGGCCGAAAACCGCTCCTCATTTGGACTCTCCTAGCTCCCTCTACCTATATATATGTGTGCATCCCCGAAATTTCGCGCAGATGAACCCTAGATCCAACTCCCACGTCCGCTGCCTCCTGCGCCTACTCAGGGACCACCACGTGTCGTCGGAGCCTTCCCACCGCGCGGCCCGCCAAGGCCCGTCGCCGGCCCCCACGGGCCCGAGCCCCGCCTGTCTCTCGAAGCCGCCGCCCGCGCCTTCCGCTCCTAGCG
>NC_041388.1:152819577-152821944 GCF_002162155.2 Triticum dicoccoides
CGCCCGAGCCTTCGCCGCCGACTGCAAGCCCGCGTGCCCGCCGACTCCAGCTCGCCGCTGCCGCTTTGCTCGCCGGCCTCCTCCTCGCCGGAATCTCGCCGGCGACCGCCCCAAGCTCGCCGGAGTTCTCTCTCTGGTGGATCTAGAAAAGGTGGACCAGATCCACCACTTCAACGAACCAAACAACCCCGTTGCGTCCCGGATCTCCTCGTCCCGCACGACCTCGCCCCGCTGACTTTTTCGGAGGTTGATTTTCTCTAAGTCCCCAGATCTGTGATGTTTTTAGGCCATGTTCATCGCATCATAACTTCATCACCGTAGCTCCGTTTTGCATGCATGAGATATCGAAATGTTCATCATGATGTGCTCTTCATTTCATTCCATTGCATCATGCTTGTTTGAGTCCATCTTGATGCCCTGATGACGGTTGCAAGAGTGCTATAAAATGTTAGTCTCTGTTTCTTATCAGTTTATGAGTATTTGTCATTTTTGCCATGATTATTGTGTGCTGCATATGGACTTGAGCTCTACATGTGTTTTGGGCTATGTCATGTAATCTTTATAGGGGTGTATGCCATGTATTTTTATGATCAATGTGGTGACTAGCACAAGCATGCAAAGTAGCTCTCGTGATGTTGCTGATTTCAGGGACTTAGAATTTCACCAAGTCATTTCCCTGCTGTTATTTTTATGCCATGTATTCATGTTGCTACAGTGAGATCCATGCTTCTTTTGAGTATGTTCAGTAAGGATGATTTTGACATATGGTTGTTCTCTATCCATCCATGTTCCTGTTTGCATTTATGGAGTGCCCTAGCATGACTCAATCTTGCTCTACTTTTGCTATAAAATGTTTCTGGCAGATTGTTTACGTGTTAATCAATTTTGCCAAGATTGTTGTAGTTGATCCATGCATGCTATGAGTTTGTTCTTGCTTTGCTTAGCTTCATGAACATGTCTTCTTGCTGGTAGTATGCTTAGCTTGTCATGCAATGCCTTGTGTTGAGTGTATCGAGCTCGCAAACATGCCTTCATAACTCTGTTTTTGTCATGACCAGTTTTCTACTAAGTTTGAATGTGTTAACGAAACTTGCTATGTTTACATGGGTGCCATCTTATCTTCTGATCCTTTTTGTCTTATGGTCAGTAAGGGACTTTTGTTATATGCTTTGAGTAGATTCATGTTATGTCTTGTTTTGCTATGATATGTTTCTGTAGCATGTTGTTATCTTGCTCTAAACATTGCTTCTTGATGTTAATTCCTGACATGTTAGTATTTTCAGTAAGTCTGTGAAGCTGATATCTTTTGCACTTTTGCCATGCTTATTTGAACCTGCTATTGTGTGATTTAGCCGTAGCTCAGTGTTCATCTTTTGTCAAGCATCTTGAGTAGATCACTGCCATGTACTTTGTTGCTATGTTGGAGTGCAGTAGGTTAGTTTCTTGTTGCATTCTAGATGGCATCGTACTGTTAATCGTAGATTTGTGCCATTATTGCTTTGCTTTACATTTGCAAACCGTGCATCCGATTTCGGTTATCTTTATATCGATTTCGACCGAAATCATCTCATCTTTCCAGCGACGCACTTGGTTTGCCAAGTTGAGGCCTGGTTTAATCTTTTTCTTCCGGAGCATGCATATGCATTACATATTACATCCCGCATATCATGTCATGTTTTGCATCATATTACTTGCGCATTGCACCGTGGTTGATTTGTTGTTTTCCTTGCTTGTGTTCTTGCCTTTGATAGAGCCGGGAGACGAGTTCGTGATCGAGGAACCCGTTGAGTACGTTTACGAGGATCAAGCTTTCGTCTTCGCTGAGAACTTTGCAGGCAAGATGACCATACCCTTGAAATCACTTCTATCTTTGCTTGCTAGTTGCTCGCTCTATTTCTATGTCGCAATACCTACCACTTGCTATATCATGCCTTCCATATTGCCATGTCAAGCCTCTAACCCATCTTGTCCTACCAAACCGTTGTTTGGCTATGTTACCGCTTTGCTCAGCCCCTCTTATAGCGTTGTTAGTTGCAGGTGAAGATGAAGTTTGTTCCATGTTGGAACATGGATATTGTTGGGATATCATTACTATTATATCTTGTTTACTTTAATGTATCTATATACTTGGTAAAGGTTGGAAGGCTCGGCCTTATGCCTGGTGTTTTGTTCCACTCTTGCCGCCCTAGTTTCCGTCATACTGGTGTTATGTTCCTTAATTTTGCGTTCCTTACGCGGTTGGGTGTTATGGAAATCCCTTGACTGTTTGCTTTGAATAAAACTCCTCCAGCAAGGCCCAACCTTGGTTTTACATTTGCACTAACAACCTATCACCTTCCCTTGGGTTCTGCAGACTCAAGGGTCATC
>NC_041388.1:152822132-152942900 GCF_002162155.2 Triticum dicoccoides
TGTGTTGGTCCGAACTAGAGCCCCTTGCAGCGTCACCTCGGGGAAACTTGAGGGCTGGTTTTAGTTGTACGGATTGCTCATCCGGTGTTGCCCTGAGAACGAGATATGTGCAGCTCTTATCAGGATGTCGGCGCATCGGGCGGTCTTACTGGTCTTGTTTTACCATTGTCGACATGTCTTATAACCGGGATTTCGAGTCTGATCGGGTCTTTTTGGGAGAAGGAATATCCTTCGTTGACCGTGAGCGCTTGTGATGGGCTAAGTTGGGACACCCCTGCAGGGTTTTGAACTTTCGAAAGCCGTGCCCGCGGTTATGGGCAGATGGGAATTTGTTAATGTCCGGTTGTAGAAAACTTGACACTTAACTTAATTTAAAATGCATCAACCGCGTGTGTAGCCGTGATGGTCTATTTCCGGCGGAGTCCAGGAAGTGAACACGGTTTTGGAGTTATATTTAAACGTAAGTAGTTTCAGGATCACTTCTTGATCACTTCTAGTTCACGACCGTGCTTTGCTTCTCTTCTCGCTCTCATTTGCGTAAGTTAGCCACCATATATGCTAGTGCTTGCTGCAGCTCCACCTCACTACCTTTTTCTACTCATAAGCTTAAATAGTCTTGATCGCGAGGGTGTGAGATTGTTGAGTCCCCGTGACTCACAGATACTTCCAACAGTTTCAGGTGCCGATGATACCAGTGCAGGTGACGCAACCCAGCTCGAGTGGGAGCTCGATAAAGACCGTGTTCGTTGTGTTGTTTCGTTCCAGTTGTTCAGTAGTGGAGTCCAGTCGGGACGATCGAGGATCTAGCATTAGAGGTGGTCTTTCTTTATTTTGGTTCCATAGTCGGACCTTGATTGTATTCTGGATGATGTAATGCTATATTTATGTATTGTGTGAAGTGGCGATTGTAAGCCAACTCTTTATCCCTTTCTTATTCAGTACATGGAATGTGTAAAGATTACCCCTCTTATGACATGTCTATTATGCGGTTATGCCTCTAAGTCGTGCTCCGACACGTGGGAGATATAGCCGCATCGTGGGTGTTACAGCGAACCTGGGGAAGGACAAGGGGAGCCGATTAGGATGAAGAGCAGCAGGGCAGCGAGCTATTCGCCACCAGCTACAGGTTTGCCCCCTTGGACCACACAAAGGCCACCGCTGTTTATCCTGCCTTCAGGCCAGGGAGTCGGAGCCGAGGAAGATCCATGAGGAGGCGATGGTACGCTGCTCTCTTGATTCATGTTGTAGCCTGCACGCACCTCTCGGTCGGCCAGCCGGAGCGGCGACGTAGCGCGCCATGGTATCTCTGGTGGAGGCTGGAGGGCAGCATCAGGAGGGATGGGTCTATTGGTGAGGAGCGATTTGGGCACAGCCGTGACTGGAGAGACCCACGCCACGGGGGGCTTTTTATACGCACATAGATTGGTAGAGCCACGACACGAGATTGAACCAGAATTTTCGGGAGAGACAGAGATAGCCCAGTCAAAGCGGTGGGCGGTCAAAGAGGTGGAGGTCACGAACACTCTAGAAAGAACGGAGAAGATCGTTACGTCCACACGTAAGTAGTTCTCGTGCGTCACTGGTAACACGCGTAAATCGTTAGAGGCAGTAAAAAATCCAAAAAACCCAGGTAAATCGAACTCTTACGAGCATAGTCTTCTTAGTATAAATGAACACAAAAGCACCAACAATTATATGTATATTCTCATCCCACAACAGCTAAAAGTACCCAGCTCTGATTCATACTGCTAGCGAACAAATTAAGAGGTGCTCCAGATTTTCTAACTATTTGAGTATGTTGTGGGACCCATGCTCATTGTATAATTGAAATAAAACCTTAGGATACCCTAGAGTATTGTAGTCTCTTAAGTCACAATAAAGTAGATGGCCTTAGCATACCTTGTCACCCACAGCCATGTAACACTTGATTCCCAGCAGATGCTTCTACCAACTAATCAATGTGGTGATAAAGATTTAACATTAGTGAAGAGGAGATAAACCTTCACCTGAGCTTGAAGAAAGAAAATAGAATAAGCTCACCTTTGATCTGCAATAGCACTTCCTCAATCATGCAGTACACAAAAAAACTTCTAGTTCCTCGGTGAGCAAACGTACTGAAGCTCCTCAAAATATGAAAATGTTGAATTTTGGAGGGGAAATGTGAGTGTTGCCCCTGGAAACGTGAGAAGCCGTACTATCAGATATTGCCATACTGGCATAGCTTGCTATATGAGTTGTAGCGATGAAACAACCTATTCATGGTGGTGTATAGTTGTGCTGCCTACACAAGATCAAAATGACAAGCTTTGTAAATAAATTTTCCCTTTGCAATATTCTAGTGCAAGAAAAATAGATGGTTCGAAGAAGTTGAATATAAATACGGTTTGAGCAAACCATATATAACATAAAAATGAAAATGCAGAAAAAAAACATGAATGGGAGAAAGAGATGATTCACCCCTTTCTTTTTCGTCAAGCTCTTCCACAAGAATCTTTCTCTTCTTTTCTATCTCAGATATGAAATTCCACAAGATTATTTCTCTTCTTTTCTATCTCAGATCTGAAAAAACACAAATTGAGAAATCAAAATCACAAAATCAAAGAACTGGGATATAATAACTGGGGGGAGGAGGAGGGGGAGGGGAGCAACAAATAGGGATTGAGCAAACCATATATAACATAAAAATGAAAATGCAGAAACAAACATGAATGGGAGAAAGAGAAGATTCACCCCTTTCTTTTTCGTCAAGCTCTTCCACAAGATCTTTCTCTTCTTTTCTATCTCAGATATGAAATTCCACAACACTACGTTTGGATGTCTCCATTCAAGCCCAGGAAAACGAATTGGTAATCATCTCACCTCAATACGGGTGTTTGGCTGGACGCCGAATTCGTATTGGAAATATCGGGCCAATTCCAAGCTGTTTTGCCTCCCACGTAAAGCTCCCTCCCACGATTCGGAGGGCTCCCGCTCCATTTTCCTTTGAATTTCTCATCTCCCACAAAACTAACCCCTTTGACACCAGCCACCAGAAAAAGAAAAGAAGCGAGACGACAGGGGATCTCAGGGCGACCTAGCTACTAGTGCGGCGGCCCACCACAGCGTTCAATGGCGGTGCAGATCTGTTCCTCCACTGTCTCTTCCTTTCCTCCCCATCCCGGTCCTGATTTCTCAGCCCCCTCCTGCATCACTCTGCTCTTGGTCTCCATCTACAGCGACGACCACCATGAAGACCGGTCTCCATCCCCATCCCGGTCGGCAAATGGACGAGAGGATGCCCGACGGCGACCACCGCCCCGTCCGGCGGCGGCTGCGACCACCATCCAATCCCATCCCCATCCGCCCGCCCCCACCCGTTGGCCCAATTTGTCCTATCCAGCACCTTCTCCATCATTGTTTGATGTGTGCATCTCTTTCGTGTGTGATTTGTGTGTATGCATGATTGGAGATGTTTCCCATAGGTTTCTGTTTGTGCTAGATAATTTTCTTCAGCGTCGCCATTTGTATTTAAAGCTAAAATGTGTTAACAAGATGGTTGTTGTGTGTCCATTTGTCTTGTGATTTATTCCAGAATTTTTTTTACTGCTATATATTCATTCAATTATAGTCACATGTGAATAGATTTCAGTTTTGAGTCATGTAGAACAAGGTATAATCTTCATGGTAATGTAGTTATGCAATTCCAAAGTTTGTCATCCAAACATGATTTGGTATTGAAACCTCAAGAGGCATTTCAAGGGTCAATTCAGCGAACAACCAAACAAGCGAATTTGTATTCGTGCCATTTCAGTTTCCTCACTGAATTGGAATTTCAGTCCAATTCAATACAGAGCTCTCCAGTAAGGACATCCAAACGCAGCGCAAGACTATTTCTTTTCATTTCTATCTCAGATCTCAGATCTGAAAAAACACAAATTGAGAAATCAAAATCACAGAATCAGCGAACTGGGATATAATAACTAGGGGAGGAGGGGGTGGGGAGCTACCTAGATTGGGGGTGGTGATGCTGGACGACGAGCTTCTCCACTCCATGAGCGTCTCCTAGACCTGGAATTCCTGCTACTCTGCTCCCACCACCCACCTCCATCCTCCTCTGCTCCTCCATGCCCACCACGAAGACCATGTTGCCCCTGCTCGCCCATGGTGGCATTCCTCCTCTCCTTCCTTCTCTCTCCTCATGTTCTATCTTTCCTGCAGATCAAATCGAGCGCCGCCACCGCCCTTTGACTGCAGGTCACCGCCGCCGCTGCCAGAGAAACTCGCCTCCGCACCCGCACACCTCAGATCCGCTAGATCTGAGATGATGAGGGATGGACTGAGTGAAGGGGACGAGGAGCTAGGTGAAGCGGCTGTGGGGTGGAGAGGGAAAATGTTTAGGGTTGGAGACAAGGAGGGAGAGGAGAGAGCCAAGGGAGCGCGGGGCTCAGGATGTGCACGTCGAGCACGGGGCGGGCGCGGAGTGGCTGCCTAATCCCTCGCAGACACGGGAACAACTGACCCAGCCAATACATGTGAGGGCTGAGCCCACCAGTCATAGGCCAAGAAAATAATTACACAGTGACGAAAAATTACCACCAGTCAAATGATCGAACGACCAGGAGCCAAAGTCAAAGGAGATCGAACGGACAGGAATGATGTGCACGGGAAGGCCTCCTGAATGGCGGGTACTCGGCTGCCTAATCCCTCGCAGACACGGGAACAACTGACCCAGCCAATACATGTGAGGGCTGAGCCCACCAGTCATAGGCCAAGAAAATAATTACACAGTGACCAAAAATTACCACCAGTCAAATGATCGAACGACCAGGAGCCAAAGTCAAAGGAGATCGAACGGACAGGAATGATGCGCACGGGAAGGCCTCCTGAATGGCGGGTACTCTAGGAGGCTTTATATGTTAGATACTGGAAGATGCTTATCAATAACTATATACAGTTCTTATTCCATTCACACATTTTTCTTGCCTCCTGATCATGGTATTGTAAAGGGGACTAAAGAGACAGGTTCTAGGAAAAAAAGTAATAGAGCTATAGGAAATAAAGTAACTCATTTAGGTATGACTATGGACAAGGCAAAGGTTTCAGAGAGAAATTGGGGAATAAAGCAATTTTTCTCAATCTAATTACTTCAGAATCATCAGTATGAGAAAACATTGATACCTACTACTACATACTGATCCACTTGCTTCTCTTCATGGAAGAGTACCATTAGTCCTCTGTCCACATGGAACGAACATAATGGCCATCTAACATCAAATAATGTCTTCTTGAAACTGAAACATAGAAAGGCAAGTTTGAGGTAGAAACAGAATCACCCATCTTATCACAAAAAAATTAAGAAACAAAGAAAACGTCCAACAAGAGAAACTTGCAACCCATCCTAAAAATCCTAGAATCTGAATGACATCAGATTCAGCACAAGGCAAAGTATGTATCTTAATCTTATTGAACCAAAGAGAGTAAAACAATAAAATTGGGAACATTATATACATAAAAAATATAATTGTCAAAGACCACCGGTGCCATTCTCATCAGCATCGACCAATTTTGCGAAAGTAAAAAACATCAAACATGGGAACCGTACCGATACACGAAGAACATCAGACACATGACTACCATACATTATATAAAAAATTAAGTTATTTTAATTACTGAGAAACCATGCATCTATTGCCAACAAAATTGGGGCTTCTCATGTACATCAGACCAACAAGTGCAGCTGCAATTTTAGAAGTATTTTGGTTTGACTATAGCAAACGCTAGTCCTCGCACAAGACCCATTCCAGCCTCATGCTTCAACCTAACACACCTTGTATTCCAGCCTCATGCTTCAACCTAACACACCTTGTACGTAATACATCAAGGCCCCATCACAAAATAGAAATGAATATATACGCTAGTAAGACCAGAAATTAACAAAATACAGGGAGCTTAATCATATTGTCTTACATGCATCAGGATGTAAGATGCGGTGACCTTGGCGCCACAACCATGGAGACAGCCAGTCTGGACATGATGGTGGCAGGGGTTCAGCAGCGAGAAAAGGAGGAGAGTCTGAAAAGTAAGCACAATTACTGATCATTTTTACAATTGCTGATTTAGATTCCGATTCATACTCTAAAATAGGAGGGCTAAAATTCTGTATTCAACCGCTATAAATAAACTACACAAGATGATAGTGAGACTGTGCGTAGAGAGCTAAATGTGCAAGATCGACATCTTTGCTAGTAAAAGACTTAGCATTTTCTTCTTGCAGAAAGTACATCTCTATTTTTGGACAAAAGAATGCAACACATACAAAGAATGGAAAATCGCCATCGAACAAAAGCCATGTTCCACCATTCAAGTATCTGAACAAACAAGCATGGGATTGGTAGCAGTAGTGAATAGTATGCATAGATGTGTAGGCAAGTAACAAACATTAGTGAAAGGGAAATAGATTATCCAAAAGAAGAAAGGTTTTATATTTTTTCAACGTACCCAGCCATAAAATCATATGCTTCTTGATTAACAAAATGAAAACACAATTAAGTAGGCATAGGAGGTGCACAATCATGTACCGACAAAAAGCAGAGATGGACAGGGATCAAGTTCATCCATCCATCTTCAAAAAGAGTCTGAGTTCCGCATATATATAGTGGTGTTCTGAAAATAGCTCTTCTTAATTCTGCATTTCTCCTAGGTACATCTATAAGAAATGCAGAGTGAAGATGATATTTCCTTTCTATCCTCACAAATATTTTATTTTCAAGCCAATAATAAATTTAGATTGCTACTATTATAATTAGAGTACTTATATCAGAGAGTATAAGCACTTAATAAACTGCTATCAAAGAAGCATACATGACATAAGGGGTATTTTGTTGCCTCGACAATTAAAAAAATAGAGCAGTACAAATCTTTAAAGGAAAAGGCAAACCGAACTTGCAAACAGTGTGGGTTCCATGAATTTGCACAGAATTTAGACAAAGAAAAAAAAACTAAATTCAGACCACAGAACATGGCAAACCATGGAGAAGGAAAATCAGGAGATGCCAAAATCATTCAGCAATTTTGTCCCTTGGACCAAGAAGCAAAGACAATTTACTTATATACAGTATACACCCAAGAGCTTGCAGCAGGGTAATGAATAAAACAGAACTGCAAGTCTGCAAGAAAGGAGCAAATTTACCTTATTAGTTTCCATTGGATTTCTAAGCTACAAAAAGTTGTTACATTAATGCTCTCAAGATTGGTAGGTTGTACCCTTTTCATAGTGTGGTGAAACTATAATTAAATGAACTTTAATTGCATAGCTCTTGCAAGAGTATCACTTCATGTATGACCAATTGGAATCCTTGCTCTGTACTTAATAATTATGCACTCCAAATAGCTACAACCCTCTACTGATTTTTTTAACCAAGAAGCAATAATGTGACCACAATTAATGGCAAAAAATGTTCATTGCTCGTGTTAGAAGGATAAAATAACTACCTTTGGTAGGTACTTCAACTATGAAAGAGCATGTAATAATTAGTGATTTACCTGAGAGTAAAAGGGTCGCAAGTATATTCATTAACTGCCCTCGTACAACCTGCAAATTGATTATGGAATGAGTTTCTGGCGGGAAATAGAAAACACACAACACAAAAAAACAGTAGATACCTGACATAGCTCCAGCGTGGTAAACTTTTTTGAGTGCTTCCAGTCATCTTTGGTGCCTTACTCGTGTCTGGCCATTGCCCTGCTCGTCGAGGTCACCGTTGCACCACCATTCACGGCAAGGCTCATGTACCAAGTATGCTCCAGCTGCCAACAGACAAGCAATGTTGCAGAAACCAATTGAGGCATTTTCACTAAGTAAAGCTACAAAACCATTTAGTAAAATTCAGTGGAACTATCCTACTACATGACTGAATCAATGAAACATAACAGGAGCTGCAGAAGCCACTCTAGATCTTTTTCACAAACCAAAGGTAGCATTTTAGGTACTAATTAACCCTGGGGCATATATTATCATTTAGTCAAATAACTGAATCAAAGAAAATTGATAGGAAGAGAAGGAATGGTGGTGTTTCAGAACCATGGCTACACATACATGGCATACATCTGAAAAAGGGAAAATGAACAGCCTAAATACGTACTTGAAGGAAACAAGATAAAATAAACTGATGTATGAACTGTAATGTGATGAGATTATTAGTAGACATGATAAAATACGTATGTACAAGTCATTAATTAATAGATTATGAATAGGAAGAGCTTGGAAACAAGGATGAAATTAAATCTGGAAAGGAAACAAGAATAAATCAAATCTGACTAAATCCACGAGAGTACATGTGAAGAGAGGGAGAGAGAGAGAGGGGCAAGAAGCACGTGATTAACTTTGGATTCATATGGTATGCTGCCCCAATGGTTGTGTGTAACAGGAAAGAGGGGTTGGAGAAGAGAGAGGGCACAAAGGGGAGAGGGGGAGTACCTGCATTCTGAATTACTTTGCTATCAGATATCAGCATACCAAAGGTACATCGAGTTATTATATATCAGCATACCAAAGGTACATCAAGTAAGTTTCACTTGCAAACAATAGAAAAACTTTAATCCAACTGAAGGATGAATAATCGAGAAACAAATATGGATATAAACTCGATTTGACTTTTATAATCAAGGGATAACAAAGTTTCATGAGAATACCTATTATGCCAATGGCGCAAAAGGCGAGAGTGAACCAAACACTCAAACCATGCAAGTAACAATATTTATAGACCGATCATAGAATCTCTGAAACACAAGGAAATAGATATTTGTGTATGATGATCATACATAGCATTATATATTACATTGTATGGTAGGTTTATAGGCCAAAACAAAGGCATGATATCAGTTTATGATATCTTATTTATATTTCTTTTAAAAAGCAAAGCAGAGCAAAAAAACAAAGGCATGATATCTTATTCATTGAAGTAGTATGCCGCTGCCATCCAAAAAAACACAGGCCTGCACCTTCATCCTGCCATGTGCTCGGCACCCAACCTCATCTCCTCAGTCAACCTTCTTGATTTGCGCCTCCACTGTGGACGCAACTCTGCTTATGCATGAAAGATTAGTGAAGGTTAGAAGATTACACGATCCAAGCTTTTTTTGACCAGTGAAAGACAGTGGGAGAGGCTCCCACTGACCTAAATTTTAATTAAATATAGTTACTACATGATCCCGGCTTAGTAACATATCAAGCAGAACCAGGTAAGACAGGTCACAACAAAAGAAAGAAAGCTTTTAACCATAGTTCCCCTTTAGCCTTGTCCTACTATCTTCTTTCTCGAATATCTTTAGAAAGAAAGAAAGATGAATATCAGCACAAATCAGAACATCACCCTTCTCAAAATGCAAACAACAATGCATTTAGCTAAACAGTCAAATAAGTAATTCATATGTGGTGAATATGTATCAGCGCTAGATGTATTAATTAAACATTATAACTTTGACCACTAATATATCAAAAAATATTTGCATCCATAAGGTTAAAATAAATAAATAAATTTGGCATGAACAGTACCATTTCAAGATATACTATCCAAGGCGTGAAAAATAAGAAGATGATGGCCTGGGTAGATGGTCTAGCTGGTTTATATTCCCTTTTTTCGAGATCAGATGAAGTTTAGGCTGGTGTTGCTCTCGATTTATCTGCATTAGTTGGTGTCCAGTTTAGCATTAGGTTTCAGATAACAGGGCAATTGCTGACTGACACACATGAGCATATATTGTTCTTTGAGCAAACACACACACACATTTTTTTAGGTCATCACACACATTAGGCACATTCTTTGTTGTTGAGTGAAATATACATTAGAAATTTTTCTTAGTAGACATTTTTTTATCAAACTGAGCAGACACACATGAGCAAATGAGAGGGGGGTAATTCTAACCTGAGAGGGTGAGGGATGGCAAAAGCATGGTCGTCATGAAGCATATCGGCATGGTGGATTAATCATAGAAGAGGGAGGAAGTGAAATTAGTACTGACCTCATAAATGATGAAGGGAATAAAATAGTATCAGCTGCAACATAAGAGCTCCTGGAAAATAAAACTCGCTTCTCTGCATTTTGGATATAGTTAAAAAGGGCAAATCGTAGAAATGCTAAATGTTAGGAACCGACACCATTCATGTGTGAGTATGAGATTCAGATTAATGCTGTAAAATTATTTAACTTCCTAATAATCTTACCAGCTCTCGCACTATCTATCAATCTCCTGATATGCTCAATGAAGTCACTCAGAATTCAACATGCCCTCAAAGCAGAGCAAAAAAACTTCCCAGGGGAGTATAGTGTGCTTGTCAAAACATCCCAGCAGACAGACCATAGTGTTGAAGGCGGGTAGATACATAGTGCAAAGCAAGCTCTACTATGAACTAACCCCAAACTCGAAATATCCTAAATTAGTACACATATGCCTAGGCTGACTTCCATCTATTGATATTTCACCAAGAGCAGAAGAAGCTGGGCACTAACTGGATCAAAGACGATGAGATAAAATTGGGAAGGCAAACCTTGAAGGTTAATGCAAAGCTATTAAGCACCAAGAACATATGCTTCCCAGAATAAAGCATATGTTTACCATCAAAGCAGCATCTAACTCTTCTTCTTTGATCGTTACTTCCTGGAAACAAACAGCCAAGCTATTAAATTGTCAGATTTGACTGTATTTAATTTGAGAGGATTAACTGCAAAGCATCATTAGATTCCTGAACTCGGCGTGTTTAGAATAAGTACACAGGACAAAATTTTTTCATACAAAATCGATGTGCAAATGTACTAATCAAGCACCCCTTTTTATTATCCAGGAGCTCCGAGTTTGTAACTCAACTGCATATGATTGCAGGTAATATCTATGGCAGGGTGTATCTTATAACCACAAGACAAATGTCCATTTGTTTGTAAGACATGCATAATCACTTTTCTTAGCCGTCTTGAGGCTATAATGAGAAGTTAAAAAATGCTATCTATTATAAATCCTAATGTATGTGGTGTGCCTGCATTTAAAACATCTATGTTTTCTGACGAGGTGAATGGTAATGGCTGATTTACTAATTTTCTAAACCGATTATTTAATCAGTTTGCTTACATACTGGACTACACACGCACATCTTCTATATCATTGCTCAATAGGTGGACAAATAAGCAGCTGCTGACACTTTTGTAGGTGGACCATTTGCTCTATATTCGCTCCTCTGCAGGCATGCAAAGCTTAGCTTGCTTCCGAATCAACATGCAACGGTCAAGGAGTTATCTACATACTACAGAAATGGGTTCGCAGCTCAGCATGGATCTTCACCCTGGCTAAGAAGGTTCCTAGAGAGGCACAAAACAGTCAAAACTGGACTTCTTGTAGTAGTTCGCTGTGGCGCTAGCATAGTGATCGGTGATGGTGTCCTTACTCCAGCAATCTCAGGTGGATAATACCATCATCTGGTGGTTACCTTTCATGTAAATGCACAATTCTGGTTATTAACATCTCTGCATGCTCACCATGTTTTCTTCTGCTCCTTTCCTTGCAGGCCTGTCATCTATGTATGGGCTGCAAGTAAAACAGAGGCATGAATAACAGTGATGACAGGACCAAGGCATAGATGACAAGATTGTTCACACTTATTGACAGCTAGTCGTACAGAGGCATGAAGACCATCCTCTGTTCACATGACCAACATTATTGCTCTGTCAGACCACAAGGTTCAAACAAACACTTTCTTCTACTCTTCACAAAACCAAAATTTGAGAAATCAAAACAAGTTATCAGAGAACCGGAAAATCAAGGAGGAGAAGGGGAGAAGCGAAGGGGAGGAGGAGGGGCATGGCTGCTACCTGTAGACGTGTGTGGCTCCATAGAGTTGCTCGCGCCCACCCCTTGCTTGTGCTGTAGTGGCCCTGTCCAGATCGAGAAGCTCAAGTGGTCGCCATCTTCCCAACCGACGAGCGCCCCCAGTTTCTCCCGCCTGCATGCGCCTGCCGGACCGTTCCCCTCCATTGAAGTCGCTGTCGGTCCGGTGGCCACCCCACAGGCTACTGCTGCCCTTCTAGCTCCAGCCACGCCCGCCAGATCGCCGTCGGCCGCCAAGCCCGCCAGAACCCCACCGGCCGCCACGCCCGCCAGACCCACGCCGGCGGCCTGCACCTAGGTCGCCAACACCCTCCTTCTTGATCTGGCCCCTGCTTCCGCCGGCTCTCTCTCACGACCGGCCGTGGATGAAGGAGGTGAGAGGCGAAGGGGAACTCGAGGAGAACACGGGGCTTGAGGGCGAAAGCGATTGGTGTCCAGGGGCCAGGGCACGCCCCGCAGGCTTTTCACCGAAGAGGCACGCGACCCACACACCAGATGCACACTGTGAAACTGGCCCGCAAGGAATAGAGGCCCACCGGTCATCCACCTGAGCAGAAAAAAGCAATGTATATAGGAACGAGCGGCTGGATTTTTTTACAGCGGGATAAGAAGTTGCCAGCGAGGTGAATCGGTCGAGCCAGATCGTGCGCGCGATGCAAAGGCACCAGAATAGTGGGTAGCCTAGCGTCCTTTATACGTTCCATGTGAAAAAAAGCCAACGGTTGACCAGCTGCTAGCAGCCAAAAAAGTATTATGGTAAACTCATCCTGCGGTGAAAAACGTCTCGCGGGAGAAGTGCCCCTGGAATGGCGGGTACTCTAGCATGGTTTATATGTTCGATGGGGCAATGCTCTAATAATGAAGATCATCACATTTTTATTTACTTATAACTTAAGAATTACAAAATATGACTCTATGTGAATGTCTCCGATGATGTATCGGGATGTGCAATGATTCAAGAGTAACATGTATGAAAAATTATGAACGGTGGCTTTGCCACAAATACTATGTCAACTACATGATCATGCAACGCAATATGATAATGATGGAGCGTGTCATAATAAACGAAATGGTGAAAAGTTGCATGGCAATATATCTCGGAATGGCTATGAAAATGCCATAATAGGTAGGTATGGTGGTTGTTTTGAGGAAGGTAAATGATGGGTTTATGGTACCGGCGAAAGTTGTGCGGTACTAGAGAGACTAGCAACGGTGGAAGGGTGAGAGTGCGTATAATCCATGGACTCAACATTAGTCATAAAGAACTCACATACTTGTTGCAAAAATCTATTAGTTATCGAAACGAAGTACTACGCGCATGCTCCTAGGTGGATAGATTGATAGGAAAAGACCATCGCTCATCCCCGTCCGCCACTCATAAAGGAAGACAAACAAAAAATAAATCATGCTCCGACTTCATCACATAACGGTTCATCATACGTGCATGCTACGGGAATCACAAACTTTAACACAAGTATCTCTCAAATTCACAACTACTCAACTAGCATGACTCTAATATCACCATCTTCATATCTCAAAACAATCTTAAGGAATCAAACTTCTCATAGTATTCAATGCATTTTATATGAAAGTTTTTATTATATTCATCTTGGATGTCTATCATATTAGGACTAATTTTATAGCCAACGCAAAATACCATGCTGTTCTAAAGAACTCTCAAAATAATATAAGTGAAGCATGAGAGATCAATAATTTTTACAAAATAAAATCACCATCGTGCTCTAAAAATATATAAGTGAAGCAATAGAGCAAAATTATCTAGCTCAAAAGATATAAGTGAAGCACATAGAGTATTCTAATAAATTTCGATTTATGCGTGTCTCTCCCAAAAGGTGTGTACAACAAGGATGGTTGTGGTAAACTAAAAATCAAAGACTCAGATCATACAAGACGCTCCAAGCAAAACACATATCATGTGGTGAATAAAAATATAGCCTCAAGTAAAGTTACCGATAGACGAAGACGAAAGAGGGGATGCCTTTCGGGGCATCCCCAAGCTTAGCCTTTTTGTTTTTCTTGAATTTTATCTTGGGGTGCCTTGGGCATCCCCAAGCTTAGGCTCTTGCCACTCCTTATTCCAAAATCCATCAAATCCTTACCCAAAAACATGAAAATTTCACAACACAAAACTTTAACAGAAAATCTAATGAGCTCCGCTAGTATAAGAAAATAAACCACCACTTTAACATACTGTAATGAACTCATTTTTTATTTATATTGATGTTAAATCTACTGTATTCCAACTTCTCTATGGTTCATACCCCCCAATACTAGCCATAGATGCATCAAAATAAGCAAACAACACACAAAAACAGAATCTGTCAAAAACAGAACAGTCTGTAGCAATATGTAGGTTTCAAATACTTTTATAACTCCAAAAAATCTGATAAATTAGGAAGACCAGGATAATTTGTATATTGATCTACGGCAGTTGGAATTGGTATTTTATCGCTCTCTCGTAAAAAATGAAAATTATTTTTGTGGGCGCATATTTTCTGTTTTTATCAGCAAGATCGAACAACAATCATCCAAGAAGATCCTAAAGGCTTTAATTGGCACAAACACTAATTAAAACATAAAAAACACAACCATAACAGAGGCTAGATGAATTATTTATTACTAAACAGGAACAAAAAGCAAGTAACAAAAATAAAATTGGGTTGCCTCCCAACAAGCGCTATCGTTTAACGCCCCTAGCTAGACATAAAAACAAGAATAGATCTAGGTATTGTCATCTTTGGTATGCAATCCATAAGTGGCTCTCATAATAGATTCATAAGGCAATTTAATTTTCTTCCTAGAAAAGTGTTTCATGCCTTTCCTTAACGAAAATTGGAATATAATATTTCCTTCTTTCATGTCAATAATTGCACCAATCATTCTAAGGAAAGGTCTACCAAGAATAATAGGACATGTAGGATTGCAATCTATATCAATAACAATGAAATCTACGAGCACATAGTTCCTATTTGCAATAATAAGAACATCATTAATCCTTCGCATAGGTTTCTTAATGATGGAATCCGCAAGATGCAAATTTGAAGAACAATCATCAAATTCATGGAAGCCTAGCACATCACACAAAGTTTTTGGAATCGTGGAAACGCTAGCACCCAAATCACATAAAGCATAACATTCATAATCTTTAATCTTAATTTTAATAGTAGGTTCTCACTCATCATAAATTTTTCTAGGGATAGAAACTTCTAGTTCAAGTTTTTCTTCATGGGATTACATTAAAGCGTCAACGATATGTTTAGTAAAAGCTTTATTTTGATTATAAGCATGAGGAGAATTTAAAACGAATTGCAACAAGGAAATACAATCTATCAAAGAGCAATTATCATAATTAAATTTCTTGAAATCCAAAATAGTGGGTTAATTGCTATGTAAAGTTTTGACCTTTTCAACCCCACTTTTATTGATTTTTGCATCAAAATCTAAAAACTCTAAATCATTGGGACGCCTTTTAACTAAAGTTGACTCATCTCCAGTCTCATCTTTATCAAGATTCATATTGGAAAACAAAGATTTAATAGGAGTCACATCAATCACTTTTAGATCTTCATCATTATTATCATGAAAACTAGAAGAACACACGTTCACAAAGTAATCTTTTTTAGCACGCATTCTAGCGGTTCTTTCTTTGCACTCATCAATGGAAATTCTCATGGCCTTGAGAGATTCATTGATATCATGTTTGGGTGGAATAGATCTAAGTTTTAAAGAATCAACATCAAGAGAAATTATATCCACGTTCCTAGCCAATTCATCGATCTTAAGCAATTTTTCTTGAACCAAGGCATTGAAATTCTTTTGAAAACTCATAAATTCTTTAACACTAATCTCAAAATCAGAGCGCATCTTATTAAAATTTTCATAAGAGTTTTTGTAGGAATTTTATTAGAGGAATTACTAGGAAACGACCTAGAATTAAAATTTCCTTTATACGCGCTGTTACCAAAATTGTTCCTACCAACAAAATTCACATCCATAGATTCATTGTTATTCTCAATCAAAGTGGACAAAGGAATATCATTAGGATCAGAAAAAACACTTTTATTATCAAACAATTTCATAAGTTCAACCATCTTTCCACTCAAAACATTAATCTCTTCAATCGCATGAACTTTTTTACTAGTGGATCTTTTGGTGTGCCATTGAGAATAATTAACCATAATATTGTCTAGGAGTTTAGTAGCCTCTCCTAAAGTATTTTCCATAAAAGTGCCTCCCGCGACTGAATCTAAAAGATTTCTAGAAACAAAATTCAATTCGGCATAAAAAATTTGTATAATCATCCACAAATTCAAACCATGTGTAGGGAAATTACGTATCATTAATTTCATCATCTCCCAAGCTTGTGCAACATGCTCATGATCAAGTTGCTTAAAATTCATAATATCGTTCCTAAGAGAGATGATCTTAGCGGGAGGAAAATACTTAGAGATAAAAGCATCTTTACACTTATTCCATGAATCAATACTATTTTTAGACAAAGAAGAGAACCAAATTTTAGCACCATCTCTAAGCGAAAACGAAAATAGCTTCAATTTAACAATATCATCCACATCTTTCTTTTTTTGCATATCACACAAACCAACAAAGTTGTTTAGATGGGTAGCGGCATCTTCACTAGGAAGGCCAGATAATTGATCTTTCATAACAAGATCCAACAAAGCGGTATTAATTTCACAAGATTCAGCATCGGTAGTAGGAGCAATCGGAGTGCTAATAAAATCATTGTTGTTGGTATTGGAAAAGTCATACAATTTAGTATTATCTTGAGCCATCGTGACAAACGGTCAATCCAACACACAAGCACACAAGAAGCAAGCAAAAAGAGACGAACGGGAGAGGTGCGGGGAAAAGGCAAAGGTTTTCAAAAATCGTTTTAGAAGTGGGGGAGAGGAAAACGAGAGGCGAATGACAAATAATGTAATGCGAGGGAGAAGAGTTTATGATGGGTACTTGGTATGTCTTGACTTGGCATAGATCTCCCCGGCAACGGCGCCAGAAATCCTTCTTGCTACCTCTTGAGCATGTTGGTTTTCCCTTGAAGAGGAAAGGGTGATGTAGCAAAGTAGCATAAGTATTTCCCTCATTTATTGAACCAATGTATCAATCTACTAGGAGATAACGCACAAGTCACCTAGTACCTACACAAACAATCAAGACCTTGCAACCAACGCGATAAAGGGGTTGTCAATCCATTCACGGTCACTCGCAAAAGTGAGATATGATAAAGATAGTAAAGTAAATATTTTTGGTATTTTTGTTGTATAGATTGGAAAGTAAATATTGCAAAATAGTAAACGAGATGTGATGTAAATAAAAGAGATGCATATAATAAGAAAGAGACCCGGGGGCCATAGGTTTCACTAGTGGCTTCTCTCAAGATAGAATGTATTACGGTGGGTGAACAAATTACTGCCGAGCAATTGATAGAAAAGCGCATAGTTATGAGAATATCTAGGCAATGATCATGAATATAGGCATCACGTCCATGTCAAGTAGATCGAAACGATTCTGCATCTACTACTATTACTCCACACATCGACCGCTATCCAGCATGCATCTAGAGTATTAAGTTCATAAGAACAGAGTGACGCTTTAAGCAAGATGACAAGATGTAGAGGGATAAACTCAAACAATATGATATAAACTCCATCTTTTTATCCTTGATGGCAACAATACAATACGTGCCTTGCTGCCCCTACTATCACTGGGAAATGACACTACAAGATTGAATCCAAAGCTAAGCACTTCTCCCATTGCAAGAAAGATCAATCTAGTAGGCCAAACTGAACCGATAATTCGAAGAGACTTGCAAAGATATCAAATCATGCATATAAGAATTCAGAGAAGAACCAAATAATATTCATAGATAATCTTGTTCATAAACCCACAATTCATCGGATCTCGGCAAACACACCGCAAAAGAGTATTACATCGAAAAGACCTCCAAGAACATCGAGGAGAACTTTGTATTGAGAATCATAGAGAGAGAAGAAGCCATCTAGCTAATAACTATGGACCCGAAGTTCTATGGTAAACTACTCACGTTTCATCGGAGAGGCTATGCGGTTGATGTAGAAGCCCTCCGTGATCGATTCCCCCTCTGGCAGATTGCCGAAAAAGGCCCCAAGACGGGATCTCGCGAGTATAGAAGGTTGCGGCGGTGGAAAAGTGGTTTCGTGGCTCTCTGGGATCAATCTAGGGTATAAGAGTATATATAGGCGGAAGAAGTACGTCGGTGGAGCTACGAGGGGCCCACGAGGGTGGGGGGCGCGCCCTCCTGCCTCGTGGCCGCCTCGTGGCGTTACAGACTTCAACTCCAAGTCTTCTGGTTTGCTTTCGGTCCAAGAAAGATCATCGCGAAGGTTTCATTCCGTTTGGACTCCGTTTGGTATGCCTTTTCTGTGAAACTCTAAAATAGGCAAAAAAAAACAGAAACTGGCACTGGGCCTCCGGTTAATAGGTTAGTCCTAAAAATAATATAAAAGAGCATATTAAAGCCCATTAAACATCCAAAACAGATAATATAGTAGCATGGAACAATCAAAAATTAAAGATACATTGGAGACGTATCAATCCTTTGTTCGCCATTCTTCCTGGGCCGACCAGAGTCTCAGGGGCTACTATCCATATACATGCATATGTTCCATATGGAAAGTGGCTAAATACATTACATCGCATACCTCGAAGCCTATTAGTAGGCTCGTAAAGGCTTCATGCAGCCCGCTTTTAGCCACCGTAGCCATCAAGGTACGGTGCTCCTCCAAGACGGACGCACTCCGCAATCCGTCCCTCAGCATGTTCGGCGCCTCCGGATTCATGGAGGTCGCCGCAAGAATAGGCGCTCCCCCTCCCCTGAAGGGGGCCGCTCACTCGACTCCGGATCTGTCTCCGGAGTAGTATTCGGCTTGGGGCCAAACAATCTAGGGCCCCCATTCCCAGACTTCACGGGGATCGCTTCCCCCGTGTCCTCAACGGCCGAGGTATTACCCTCCGGTGCCGTATTGATGGTCCCGTGCACCTCTCGGCGACCCGGAGAAATCCTCTGCGATGACACCTCCATGTCATCCGCCCTAGGCGGCGAGGAAACTTGCGGAGGCGTCTCTCTCTCCATCATCTCCGGCGGCAAATCCCTTGACGAGGAGGATTGTGGAGGGAGATCGCAGGCCAGACCGAAACACATGATTTAATGATTATTCTCACAATTCATAAAGGAGCGGATGTATGTAAAGCGTCCTCAGGTACTTATGATTTGGCAAGGGGCTTGGTCCGGGGCCGGGGCTTGGGGATATCCTCGATGTCCGAATCTGAGTCATCCGAAAGGGATAACTTTCCCCTTTTGGACGCCCTCGCCTTCGGGTCTGCGGAGGCCACCCTCTTTTTCCCTTTGAGAGGAGGGTTATCTTCTTCTTCCTCCTCCTCGTCCTCGTTTTCGTCTCCCTCGTGAGAGGAGGGAGCCTTGGTCCCTTTGGACATAGCGTCCGAGGTACCTTCATGGTGGAGGCCACTTTCAGCCTCCTTGTTCTTCTTCTTCTTCTTGTCCTTTTTTTACCGGCACCTGGTATGGCGCCGGGACCAGCATCCTCATCAGGAGGGAATCGATTGAGCCTTCGGGAAGGGGGGCCGGACACCTTATCTGCTCCGCCTTCATTGCCCAAACCTTTTTAGAGGATGGAATGGTTAGTGTATCCCCTGGATTAACAAACCAAGCTATAGGCGGAAGCTTAGCCCTTACCGGGGGATCGGATGGTTGCAGTCAAGACCAACGTCTTCAGACATCTCTGGTCATGAATTTTGAGATTTAAAGAGCAATTTCCATATCTCTTTGTGCGTCATGCCGAAGAATTGTCGCAGAGTTCGCGTCCCTTCCGGATTAACCTCCCATAAACGGAGAAGTCGTCGCTGGTAGGGAAGGGTTCGGCGGATGAGCATCACCTGAATCACGTCAGTGAGGCGGGTGTTCTTCTCTATGATACTTTTGATGCGCTTTTGTAGCATCAGCACCTCATCGGTTGATCCCTAGTCTGGACCCTTGTTGGTCCATGAAGCGAGTCGCAGAGGGGGTCCGGATCTAAATGCAGGAGTGGCCGCCCACTTGGTGCCACGGGGTTCGGTAATATAGAACCACTCCTTCTGCCATGTCTTGACGGTATCCACAAAGGCCCCTTTAGGCCAGATAGCGTGAGGAAGCTTCCTCACCATGGCTCCTCCGCAATCCGCATGCTCCCCGTCGACCACCTTCGGCTTCACGTTGAAGGTCTTGAGCCAGAGGCCGAAGTGTGGGGGATGCGGAGAAATGCCTCGCACATGACGATGAACACCGAGATATGGAGGAAGGAGTTCGGGGCTAGATCATGAAAATCTAGCCCGTACTAGAATATGAGGCCGTGAACAAAGGGGTGAAGGGGAAACCCTAACCCGCAGAGGAAGTGGGGGATGAACACGACCCTTTCGCCAGGCTCTGGAGCAGGGATGACTTGTCCCTTTGTCGGAAGCCTGTGTGCGATTTCCGTGGTTAAGTTCCTTGCCTCCCGTAGTCCCTGGATATCCTTCTTCGTCACAGAAGAGGCCACCCACTTGCCTTGAGAACCGGATCCGGACATGGTCAGAGCGCGTGGTGGCAAGGGAGAAGGATTGGGTCTTGGGCGCTGGAGCTCAAAGATGGGAAGGCTGAGGAAGGAGAAGACGTGGGGTAAAAGAGGGGTCCTTATCCTTTTATAAAGGCAATGAATATCAAACGACCTCGTGCAGGCCTTAAAATTCGCCTATTCCCAAGGGGTTGAGCTGATGGCATGGTTGGATTACCCAAGCTCTCATTGATGAAAATCCCGCAATAAGGGGACACGATCTTTTCTTTGACAAGATGTGTCACTGGGAGTTGCGTCTCGAAACGCGAAACGGGGGGCTGAAAAATAAGGTTCAAAATAATAATAAGGCGGGGATTCACTGCCTCGCCAAAAAAGTTGTCAGAAGACATAACCTATTTTTGTTTAAAGTATTTTCCCTCGTGGTCCAGGGTTGTAACTATTGTACAGAGTCGGATATAGTTCTTTTGATCAACTACTTTGAAGTATTCATAGGAGGAACCCGCCTTGCAATGCCGATGACAATTTGCGTGCCGAACACATCGTCATTGAAGCCTGGTTCTGGGGCTACTGAGGGAGTCCTGGATTAGGGGGTCCCCGGGCGTCCGGGCTATGTGACGTGGGCTGGATGGTGGGCCGTGAAGATACAAGATAGAAGGCTTCCCCCCGTATCTGGATGGGACTCTCCTTGGCATGGAAGGCAAGCTTGGCGTTCGGATATTAAGATTCCTTTCTCTGTAAAACCGACCCTATACAAACCCTAGCCCCCTCCGGATCTATATAAACCGGAGGGTTTAGTCCGTAGAGGCAGTCATAATGATACAGGCTAGACATCTAGGGTTTAGTCATTATGATCTCGAGGTAGATCAACTCTTGTAACCCCTATACTCATCAAAGTCAATCAAGCAGGGCGTAGGGTTGTACCTCCATCAAGAGGGCCCGAACCTGGGTAAACATCGTGTCCCCTGACTCCTGTTACCTTCAATCCTTAGACGCACAGTTCGGGACCCCCTACCCAAGATCTACCGGTTTTGACACCAACAACAAGTGCTAGACCGGCAACACCTTCATCTTGAGTATATTCTGAGTCGGAGTGATAACTTCTCTCGGAGTGATGGTCGGAGTCGGAGCCGGATACCCATTGACCAACATGAGCTTGATGTATTCGTTTTGTGTAGCTCCTTGATTACTTGTCCTTCCTCTCTGAATCCTTGCTTGTGTGAGAGGTTCTTCGTTCATAACGATCATCTCTACTCCTTCTCTCTCTTGGAGGTGATTCTTCTCTTCTACTTCTCCTTTTAGGTGAGTCTTCACTTCTTGTGTAGGGAGTCGTAAACTCATTGGATTAGTGTCCGGGTCTTCCACAATTGTAGCAATTACGCTCACGACTAGAAGATCTTTTATCATTGTAGGACCTTGACTTGGAACTTCATTCCTTGATTCTACTCGTGTAGAACTTGTTGAAGTTCTTCACCATTAGGCTCATTTCCTCATTGAAAGTTTGTTTCTCACTTGATGACGTAGGAGCATCACATGAGTCTTTGTAAGCACCACTTGACTTGTTGTGAAACTCTTCTTTATCCTTGAGTGACATCTCATGAGCAACAATTCTTCCGTTGACTTCGGTTGGCTTGAGATCTTTGTAATTGGGCATCATTTGGATTAATGTGCACACGATATCATATTTTCTATCCAAGACTCTTAGGATCTTCTTGTTGATGAATCTGTCGGTCATTTCTTCACTTCCTAAGCCGGCAATATCATTTGTGATGAGAGCAAGCCTAGAGTACATTTCAGCAACACCTTCACCATTCTTCATTTTGAACTTGTCAAAGCTAAAGCACATCCAATTTGGATTCGTTGACGGAGTCGGTACCTTCGTGCATATCAATCAAAGTATCCAAAATTTCCTTTGCATTCTCAAGACGGCTGATTTTGTTGAATTCTTCGGGGCACAATCCATTGAATAGGATATCACAAGCTTGAGCATTGTATTGCAGCATCTTCAATTCTTCCGCGGTTGCTTCATGATACGGTTCTCTCCCGTCGAAGAATTCACCTTGCAAGCCAATACACACAATAGCCCAAACGACGGGGTTATGTCCAAGAATATGCATTTTCATCTTATGCTTCCAACTAGCAAAATTAGTACCAGCAAAGTAAGGGCCTCTACGGTGGTAATTTCCCTCGCTAGATGCCATACTCTCCTAGGTTGTGAAACCAAGGCTATGATCACCAAAGCTATGGAAGTCAAGGCAAATGGAGACCAAAGCTCTGATACCAATTGTAGGATCGAAAGTATGTCTAGAGGGGGTGATTAGACTACTTGACGAAATAAAAATCTAGCCTTTTCCCAATTTTAAGTCTTGGCAAATTTTAGCAACTTACCACAAGTCAAGCAATCAACCTACACATGCAATTCTAAGAGTGTAGCAGCGAAATGTAAATGGGAGGAGTTTGGAGGGAGGAAACGCAATGTAGACACGAAGATTGTTGGCATGGTTCCGATAGGTGGTGCTATCATACATCCACGTTGATGGAGACTTCAACCCACGAAGGGTAACGGCTACGTGAGTACACGGAGGGATCCACCCACAAAGGGTCCACTAAGAAACAACCTCGTCTATCCCACCATGGCCATCGCCCGCGAAGGACTTGCCTCACTAGGGTAGATCTTCACGAAGTAGGCAATTTCCTTGCCCTTACAAACTCCTTGGTTCAACTCCACAATCTTGACGGAGGCTCCCAAGTGACACCTAACCAATATAGGAGACACCACTCTCTAAAAGGTAATAGATGGCGTGTTGATGATGAACTCCTTGCTCTTGTGCTTCAAATGATAGTCTCCCCAACACTCAACTCTCCCTCACAAATTTGGATATGGTGGAAAGATGATTTGAGTGGAAAGCAACTTGGCGAAGGCTAGCGACCAAGATTCTTGTGGTTGGATTGAAATATCTTGGTCTCAACACATGAGTAGGTGGTTCTCTCTCAGAAAATGAGTAGTGCAAGTGTAGGCACATTCTGATGGCTCTCCTCACAAATGGAGGATGGGTGGAGGGGTATATATAGCCTCCACACAAAATCTAAATGTTACACACAATTTACCAAACTCGGTGGGACCGAATACTGAAACTCGGTCAGACCGATTTAGTTCAAAATGTGAATGTTAGGCTTTTCGGTGGGACCATGTCAACTCGGTGGGACCGATTCTGTTAGGGTTAGGGCATAACGTAATGTCAGTGAGACCGATCACATGAACTCGGCGAGACCGATTTCTGTAATAGGCAAACAGAGAGTTGGGCAGGCAAACTCTATGGGACTGATCGCTCATTTCGGTGAGACCGAAACGTTATGAAAAGGAAACAGAGAGTTTGCATTGTGAACTCGGTGGGACCAATCGCTCATTTCAGTTAGAACGAAATGTTACAAAGGGAAACAGAGAGTTTGCAATCTCATCTCGGTGAGACCGAGATCCCTATCGGTGAGACCGAACTGATTAGGGTTTCTGGCTATGGCTATGTCAAATGAACTCGGTGGCGCCGGATAGATCAAATTGGTGGGGCCGAGTTTGACTTTTGGTTTGGGACATATGTGGATATGAGAAAGTGGTTGAGGGATTTTGGAGCATATCACTAAGCATTTTGAGCAAGCAAGCCATTAAGCAACACCTCATCCCCTTTTAATAGTATTGGCTTTTCCTATGGACTCAATGTGATCTTGGATCACTAAAATGGAAATATAGAGTCTTGAGCTTGAGCCAATATGTGTCCTTAGCATTTTGAGGGGTCCACATCTCTAGTCCAGGCCATGCCAATCATTGAACTTTCTGAAAAGATTATCTTGAATGAATATTAGTTCAATGAGCTATATGTTGTTAATAATTACAAAAACCACCCAGGGATTAGTTCCACTTTCACCGAGCGTGTGTGTCAGGAGGGCATATCCTCGACGGTTTGTGGGTCGTGTGGGAAGGACCCCCTATCGTCGTTACTCACTAGGCGACGGTTCCAAATGCCGTCGCGGAAAGGGGTTAAAAACCCGTTTGTATAGCACCGGCGCATACCAGTGTTCTTTGATCTCTTATATGCATGATTATTTACAGCCTCACATTTCTTCTTCAAATCTTTGGTTTAGTTAGGCCAACTAGACCGATTTTTCTTGCCATGGGAAGAGGTGCTTTGTGATGGGTTCGATCTTGCGGTGTTCTTTCCCAGTGACAGAAGGGGCAGCAAGACACACATGTATCGTTGCTATTAAGAATAACAAGATGGGGATATTCATACATGAATAGATCTCGTCTACATCATGTCATCGTTCTTATTGCATTACTTCGTTTCTCCATGAACTTAATACACTAGATGCATGTTGGATAGTGGTCGATGTGTGGAGTAATAGTAGTAGATACAGGCAGGAGTCGGTCTACTAATCTTGGATGTGATGCCTATATATTGATCATTGCCTTGGATATCATCGTAATTATTCGATCTTCTATCAATTGCCCGACAGTAATTTGTTTACCCACCGTGTGCTATTTCTCGAGAGAAGCCACTAGTGAAATCTACGGCCCACGGGTCTATTCTTCATCATATTTGCTTTCTGATCTATTATTTGCTTTGAGATCTATTTTTATTTGCTTTTATTTTTAGATCTATCATTCCAAAAACCCAAAAATACATTGCTGCACCTTTTTATTACTTATTTTATTTCGCGTTTTACCGAGAGCTATTTATCCAATCTATCACAAATATTTCTACTTTCAACTTGACAATTTCTGGCGCTGTTACCCAGTAGGCATTGACAACCCCTCATACGCGTCGGGTTGCAAGTATTGTTCTTTGTGTGCAGGTATCGTTTACATAGTGTTGCTTGGTTTTCCTACTGGATTGATACCTTAGTTTCACAACTTAGGGAAATGCCTACCATAGTTGTACTGCATCATCCCTTCCTATATGGGGAAATACCGACGCAGTTTCAAGCGACATCAATGCTCCATTAAGAAAAGCACCTTTCTGACTTCCTCCTCGGAAAATGGAGTTGTTAGAAGGCTATTTTCCGCATCAGGAACCTGGGGGTGTCATTTGTCCGAGACTCATCCATTGAGAAGTTTCCTTCCTTAGGGGTTCTGAACAGATTTTTATAATAACTAGTGATATAAGACTTAAGTTGCTCATGCCCTTCAATCGTGTCCTCCTCCTGTTGTAGGGAATGAATAAATTTCTTACGATGTCTACCATTGGCGACACCATGGAAAAAATCGCATATTTGAATCACCTTTCAAGATAAACTGGGAGTTTGAATGTTGGTACCACTTGAGTTCCTCCTCGCGTAGCATGCGAGCTAACTGGGCATTCGATTGACTCTTGATCTCTATTTCGATGTCATAGAGGGGTCTAATCTCTGCCAGAGCATCTAAATCATAAATAATAGATGAAAGATGAAGCTTATCCTTTTTGAGGATACCCGCAGTGTGCCTATCCCATCCACCAAGGAACTTACGTAATGCACACATTTTGTTGTTCCATATGTGTATTGGGGTAAGCCGGGAAACCGGTTTATCCCGCACCTCCTTGACCATTCCATGGAATCCATCCCGATGCAACCAATCTAGTTCAAACTTGAGCTTGTGTCCGTCTCTGGTCGATGTAATCCAGTGGTTAAGAGAATGGGTGCATGGTATGAAATAGCCTCTATACGAGGAAGAGCGCGAACAGAAACCATTGGGAATTTGCATTCCCAATCGGCATCCATTAAAATGCGGTGTTTCTCATATGCCGGCTCCGGAAGACTATTCTCCCAAGTTAACTATATTCCAATCATGGAAACCTCTCATAAATCTAGACTGTCATGATAACATTGAAAAGGAAAGGCCAATGATTATCAAACCAGTTGCGGAATGTAGCATGCAATTTCAGAAAAATTCCTACGATCACGCAAGATCTATCTAGGGTATGCATAACAACGAGAGGGGGAGAGTGTGTCCACATACCCTCTATACCAAAAGCGGAAGCATTAGGTTAACGCGGTTCATGTAGTCGGACGTCTTCGCGATCTAACCGATCAAGTACTGAACGAATGGCACCTCCGAGTTCAGGACACGTTCAGCTCGATGACATCCCTCTAACTCTTGATCCAGCAAAGTATCGAGGGAGAGTTTTGTCAACACGACTGCATGGTGACAGTGATGGTGATGTGATCCGCGCAGGGCTTCGCCTAAGCACTACGTGAATATGACCAGAGGAGTAAACCATGGAGGGAGACGCCGCACATGGCTTGGAACAATTGGTGTGTCTCCAAGGGGTGCCCTGCCCATCTATATAAAGGAGGAGGGGAGGAGGCCGGCCACCAGGGGCGCGCCAAGGAGAGGGGAGTCCTACTAGGACTCCAAGTCCTAGTAGGATTTGGCCCCCTCTTTTCCTTCTCATGGAGGGGGAAAGGGGGAAGGGAGAGGGAAGAGGAGAAGGAAAGGGGGGCGTGTAATGCCCCGAGACCGATGTGCCAGTTGTCGTCCAGTTATTCGCCGTCGTTGCCATGTCATTCGCTTGCGTGTTGCATCTTGTCATGTCATCATGTGCATTGCATCATCATGTTTTCAAAACTTGCATCAGTCCCGGTCTCCTCGTTCCGTCCGTTGTCCGTTCTGAGCCCAGACACACTTGCACGCGCCCGCGGCATGTCCGAAATATTATTTTACAAGTGGCCGGAAAATGTTCTCGGAATGGGATGAGAGTTGGTGTGCGGTCTTGTTATAGTGTAGGTAGACCGCCTGCCAAGTTTCATCGCATTCGGAGTTCGTTTGTTAGCCCAACCGTTAAACTTTAGCGGCAGTATAGCCGGTCTTTTTGTCGGACGTTTTCGGTTTTCGGAAACAGTTGCCAGGCTGCACTCCTCTCCTCTCATCTCAGCCCAACCTCTCTTCACAGCCCACTAGCCCACCTATCTAACCCCCCTCCACTCCGGGTCGTCCGATCGAGATCGAACGGCTCCGGAACGGACTAAAACCCCCAACCCTAGCTCCTCCTGCTATATATAGCAGCCCCCCTTGCCATTTTTGGCCTTCTCCTTCCTCCTCCTCGAAATCCGCGCCCCCAATCATCAGCCAGCCGCCTCCCACCTCCTCTCCTCAATTTCCGGTGCCGGCCACCCCTGCATCGCCACTTGGCGCGCCCTGTGTGGTCAGCCGCCATCTGAGCGCCGCCCTCCACCAATCCTACGCAGCCACGTCGCCTCCCCGCGCCCCACATCGCCCCGCGCTGCCAGGCCCGCTCCAGGCCCGCCCGGGCCCCGATCTGGGCTCTGAGGCCCGCACCGCGCCGCCCCTACTCCCCGAGCTCCAGATCAGGAGAGGGAGATCCCGATCCGAGCTCCTCCACCGCTCTGCCCCGTCTCCACGCCTCCCCGCCGGACTCCTTCGCCGCACCATCCGCCGGTGACCTCGACCCCAGGCCGGACCTCCCTTCACCGCCCCGTGCCCTTCCCTTTCCCTCTCCTTCTCATCTCTCTCCCTCGCCCTGCAGGATCCGCCATGGCTGCCCGACCCCGAAGCCCATACGTCGACGCCGGTCACCTCTTGGGCGCGCCTCCACCCGATCCGGGACCCCTCGCCTAGATCTGCCTGTTCCCTACATCGTCGGCTGCGCGTGCCGTTGTTTCCCCGTGCGTCGCCCTCGCCGGAGCCGCGCTGTGCCGCCGCCGTCAGCCTACTTCGAGGAGACGAGCTTCGCGCCCGCTCGCGTTGACTCCCGCGTGGGTCGGATTCCTCTCCGCCGGCCCAGCCGCTCCCCTGTGCCGCGCAAGGCCCAGCGCCGCTGGCCTCCTCTGCCAAGCCGGGCCGAGGCCCATGGTGAGGCCACCCCAGCGCCCGTCCTATTTTTTCCTTTGTTGGGCTTCCTGTCCAGATTCTGCCCGTTGATGTTTTTTTCAGGATCTGTGAATTTGTCTATTTATCCTGAGACTGCAGTTTTACAGAAAAGACCCTCATGTTCATGCATATAATAACTCACAATTCATGCATCGGTTTAAAATGATTTATATATGAAACTTGCTCAGAATTTTGTCTAGTTTAATAATATGTCACTTTCATCCATGTTTAAAATGTCTAAAATGATGTTTGTTTAAATTTGCTCCTATGCCATGGTAAAATGATTTAATTCATAACTATTCAACGTAGCTCCGAATTAAATAATCTTTATATGTAATTGGGGTAGAATTTTGCCTAGTTTATCATGATGGCTTTACTTTGCATGTTAAACAACTCTAAAATTGTGTTTAGGGCAGAACAACACCAAATCTAAAATATGCATATGGGGATTTACCGGAATTTGTTGTTTGTTGTTCCGGCCTCATTTAAACTTGCCTAGTTAGGTAGTTTTCATTTGCTTCACCTCTTGCCATGTTTAACAACATTTAATATTGTTGGGTACATAAACGAGAGAGAACTAAATAAGTCATGTGGTTTTTCGTCAATATACAACTCGTTGCATATTGAGCTCCACTTAATTTGTAGTGTTGTTTGTTGCACTTTGCCATGCCATGCCCTCTTTAACCGGACATGCATCATTCTTGATTGTGCATCATGCCATGCTTATGTGGTGGTTGTTTACTATGTTGTTTGCTCTTTTCCGGTGTTGCTTCTTCGGGTTGGTTCCGATAACGTCGCGTTTGTGAGGAACCGTTCGACTCCGTCCGTTTATCTTCTTCATGGACTCGTTCTTCTTCCTTGCGGGATTTCAGGCAAGATGACCATACCCTCGAAATCACTTCTATCTTTGCTTGCTAGTTGCTCGCTCTTTTGCTATGCCTATGCTGCGATACCTACCACTTGCTTATCATGCCTCCTATATTGTTGAACCAAGCCTCTAACCCACCTTGTCCTAGCAAACCGTTGTTTGGCTATGTTACCGCTTTGCTCAGCCCCTCTTATACGTTGTTAGTTGCAGGTGAAGATTGAAGTTTGTTCCTTGTTGGAACATGTTTACTTGTTGGGATATCACAATATATCCTATTTAATTAATGCATCTATATTCATGGTAAAGGGTGGAAGGCTCGGCCTTATGCCTGGTGTTTTGTTCCACTCTTGCCGCCCTAGTTTCCGTCATATCGGTGTTATGTTCCCGGATTTTGCATTCCTTACGCGGTTGGGTTATAATGGGAACCCCTTGACAGTTCGCTTTGAATAAAACTCCTCCAGCAAGGCCCAACCTTGGTCTTACCATTCGCCACCTAGTCTTTTTCCCTTGGGAGTCGTGCATCCCGAGGGTCATCTTTATTTTAACCCCCCGGGCCAGTGCTTGTCTAAGTGTTGGTCCGAACTAGAGTCCTTTGCAGCGCCACCTCGGGGAAACTTGAGGGCTGGTTTTAGTTGTACGGAGCGCTCATCCGGTGTTGCCCTGAGAACGAGATATGTGCAGCTCCTATCAGGATGTCGGCGCATCGGGCGGTCTTGCTGGACTGGTTTTACCATTGTCGAGGATGTCTTGGAGTACCGGGATACCGAGTCTGATCGGAATGTCTCGGGAGGAGGTCTATTCCTTCGTTGACCATGAGAGCTTGTCATGGGCTAACTTGGGACACCCCTGCAGGGATTTGAACTTTCGAAAGCCATGCCCGCGGTTATGGGCAGATGGGAATTTGTTAATGTCCGGTTGTAGAAAACCTGAACTTGACCTTAATTAAAATGCATCAACCGCGTGTGTAACCGTGATGGTCTCTTCTCGGCGGAGTCCGGGAAGTGAACACGGTGTTGGAGTTATGCTTGACGTAGGTTGCTATAGGATCACTTCTTGATCATACTTTTATCGACCGTGCTTTGCCTTCTCTTCTTGCTCTCATTTGCGTATGTTAGCCGCCATATATGCTAGTCGCTTGCTGCAGCTCCACCTCATACCTTTACCTTACCCATAAGCTTAAATAGTCTTGATCACGAGGGTGCGAGATTGCTGCGTCCCCATGGCACACAGATTCTGCCAAAACCAGCTTGCAGGTGCCGTTGAACAAAGCAGGTGACGCAACCAAGCTCAAGGAGGAGCTCGATGAAGATCTGTCCTTTGTGTTGTTTTCGTTCTAGTTGATCAGTAGTGGAGCCCAGTTGGGGTTGACCGGGGACCTTTGTCGCATTTGGGGTTCTTCTTTTATTTTGGTTCCGTAGTCGGACCTTGATTGTATTTGGATGATGTAATGCTTTATTCATGTAATTGTGTGAAGTGGCGATTGTAAGCCAACTATGTATCTCTGTCCTTTATATATTACATGGGTTGTGTAAAGATTACCTCACTTGCGACATTGCTTTCAATGCGGTTATGCCTCTAAGTCGTGCTTCAACACGTGGGAGATATAGCCGCATCGAGGGCGTTACAAGTTGGTATCAGAGCCTTCCCCGACCTTAGGAGCCCCCATTGCTTGATCGTTTTTAGCAGCCAAGTTGTGTCTAGAAAAATGTTTTGAGTCAAATTATATATAGGAGAGTTTAGGAATTCTTTTTACTTCCCAGTCTCCTCATCGCTCTGGTAAGGCATCCTGACGTAGAGTTTTGACTCTTCTCTTCTCAAATTTTACTAAATTTTTTTAGGATCACGCGGGTATCTTGGAATCGTTCCGATGGTTTTGTGACGAGAACATTGTCTTGGTGCCTCCTGTCAGGGGTTTTGTGGAAGTGTCCCGGGGAGTTGAGCTCTGAGGTGTTGTCGTCATAATTTTATCGTTGCAGTTCTGGAATACTTGAGATTAGTTTCGCCGACATCGAAAATCTCTTTTATGTCGTTCGTTGGTGAGATAACCTCGACGCCACCCAATACTGGGGCGGGAGTTTGGGAGTATCGCCATAACTTGTATAACGGATGCTTTTCGAAGGTTGAGGTAGACGATTTCCGAAGTTTTCTCGGTTATGTGTTGAAGGATGGATACAGCTGGATGTAGGATTTGCTAGAATTGGGTGAGATATTATGCTTCCCCTGTATCCCCAACACCTGATTGCATAACCGGAAAGGTTCGGGAGTTTCATAGGTGGGAATTCAAGTAGCTCTTAGGATATCTTCCCGACAGATGTATGATTTGAAATTGGGGTTCGACGTCTAGTGGTCCGCCTATTCACGGTCGGTTTTACAGTGGTCTCGTTGTGTCTTAAAGAGTCCTTGGCTATGCCGACTCGGGGACGCTTCGTATGTCATGTGCACTGCCTTGTACATGATGGTGCTGTACGATCGAGCCCGTGTAGGCCCCACCACGAAAACTTTGGACGAAATCTCTATCATATGTTTGTTCCGGCTTATTTTGCAAGCCAATCCCTTGTTTTTGTTTTGAGTCGTGGTATTCGAGTTGCTTCGAAGTCAAATGTTGATTCCATACCTTTCCTAAACGGTGTTCTCATATTTATATGTGGATACCAATCCTTCTGGATCATCGAGTTTGTCATGTCAATCCTTTTCAACCGGTGTGTCTCTCTTCAAGTGGATCCGATCATTTGATCATCCTTAAGGTCAATTATCACTTCTTCTCAACGGTGATTGTTTCATCCGTCTCCAAGTTGCCCTTATTTTCCCTCCCTCCCACCCTTTTCTTCAAGGAACCAGATTTCTTTTTCAAGTATCATTTTATTGTTGTGAAGCCTCTCCATTCTTTTCGTCAATATTCTTACCCGGTGGTTCTCAAGAAGTTGTTCTACTAGTTCGTCTCTCATCACTCATTTTCTTCTCCGGTGGATTTAATTCAAGCTTTGGTATTGAGCATACTCCTTTTCATTTTGCCCAATGCTTTTCTCATACCGGTGCACCCCAAAATAATTCACTTCTCACTATTCATTTGTTCCGGAGTGCTGAAGATATCTCAGAAGATTCACGTTTCAATTATCAATCCGTTCAAGATATCTCGAAGATTCGTGTTTTCCACTCTGCATTCGTTCAAGATCTTTTGAGGTGGTTATCTCATTCAAGCCATTTTAATTCAACTGGTGCATTCTCTCTTTTAAATCGTTCAACGGTGTTTCTTTTGAGTGGGCCCTAACCCACATGTCTTTTCCCAGGATCTTACCTGACTCTTCTATTTTCCCGGAGCTATTCCCAAATCTTTCGAAGTTTGACGTAAGAATGAATAATCATCAGTCAAATGTCCTTCTCCAAGATCTTTCAAATTCATTTCATCGTTGATTCAACTTCTATATTCTTCTTTATTCCGTTGCCTCAACAATTCAGGGTGGTGTTTCTCGTCGTAATTCTCAGATTTTGGAGACCGAAGAAGATTTTCTCTCAATCTTGCTCCATTCTCTTCAAGATTCGTGATTCTAGCTTGTTGCCATCCTCTCGTAATTGTTTTGATCATGAGAATTCTTTTCACCTATCCGGAGTAATTCAAGAGTCTTCTCAGTTTGTTATCCGGAGTCCATCTATTCAGGTTTATTCATTCTCAGCTGTCAGTTATCATTCTCCTATCTTGCCGGTGCATCAATCAAATATCCTCTAATCAGTTCTTGATCTCTTCGTTCTCATGCATCTAGTTTGTCTCAAGCACCTTCGTTCATTTGCTAATTCTTACCGGTGATTCACCCCTACTTCGTTCATTTTCAATTCTTACGGTGGTTCGTGCAAGAGTTCTCGTCATTCGTTATCATATCAATTCATGCATTGTTCCAATCCTACCGGTGGTTCGTTGAAGATGTTCTCAAATTTATGTTATATCTCTCTTAATCCTTGATACGAGAATAAGTAGTGTGCCAAATCCGTTGATTGTCATCAGTTTAAGTGGTGAAGGATGAGCATAATGTAATTCTTATTCGTGTTTCATCGAGTAAGTTCAATTCCTGCTTTCCGGAATGGTTCATCATATCACATTTCTCAATTCGAGATGCTTCATCTTTTCTTTTCCCGGAGTTCCAAGCTCTCTCAATTTTCTCGTCATGGAGATACATCTAAGCATTGTAAGGCTTCAATCTTATTCTTTTCATCCGTCTTTTTGTTTGTTCATCCTTTTTCTTACCGGACATCATCATGGTGGTTCTACATGATGGTTCATAAAGGATTTAATTCCTTCTCCAAGTCTTTCATCGAGATTCTTTTCTAAGAAGCTCAAGCTTTCTTCTTCTTGCTATCCGGAGTGCAATTCTTCCTACCGTATCATTGGAGGTGGTATTATGTCATTCTTGATAATTTTCCTTCGTGCTTCATGTTTCTCAAGCTATCAAGAATGAGGTATTTTAAATTCATCAACCTCTTCGTTGGAGTTATCTTGTGTCATGTTTTCACCTAAAGCCTTCCCTAAGGATTATTGCTATTTACGGTGCTTATAAATGATCCAAGTTCTTCTTTATCCTCCTGGTGAAATATTTTTCTCGTCTCCTTGGTCATACCATTCCAATTCTTTTTCCCGTTAGTGGCAGAATTTCACCTTATAATTTTGAGATGGCTTCTATAAGTCCATAACAATCTTTCTCTTTTCATTGTTGGTGTTCCAACAACTCTGTTCGACCCTTCCCCTAAATATGCCTCTTCAAGCTCTTTTGTGACAGAAGTTGGCATTTTCTTCTCAATTCTCCTATGGCAATTATCTATCTTCTATTCTTCCGTTCCGGAGGCATTGACATGTTGCTCTTTTCAACCCATCATCTCGTTTTTTCAAAGATCATGTTCTTTTCATGCCTATCCATTTAACTGGAGCGTTGTGTCCTCTGCTCAAGTTCTTTTCGTCTTATCAAGTTTCATATCTCTTTCTACCGGAGTGCTGTCCGAAGTTGTTCTTCCTCGTTCCTCTTTTCTAACGGAGTGTTTTCAACCTCGTTCATCTTTGTTGTATTCTTTCTTTCTATTTGTTCAACCTCTCAAGGTTCTTTGGTTTCATTAGTTTGTCAAAGAAGCAACTTACTTTTACCTCTTCTCTTTCTCTTCCGTTTTCCCTCCGGTGCCATTCTAGATCTCGGGAGGAGATCCTCTCGTAGTGGTGGAGTGTTGTAACGCCCCGAGACCGATGTGCCAGTTGTCGTCCAGTTATTCGCCGTCGTTGCCATGTCATTCGCTTGCGTGTTGCATCTTGTCATGTCATCATATGCATTGCATCATCATGTTTTCAAAACTTGCATTAGTCCCGGTCTCCTCGTTCCGTCCGTTGTCCGTTCCGAGCCCAGACACACTTGCACGCGCCCGCGGCATGTCCGAAATATTATTTTATAAGTGGCCGGAAAATGTTCTCGGAATGGGATGAGAGTTGGCGTGCGGTCTTGTTATAGTGTAGGTAGACCGCCTGCCAAGTTTCATCGCATTCGGAGTTCGTTTGTTAGCCCAACCGTTAAACTATAGCGTCAGTATAGCCGGTCTTTTCGTCGGACGTTTTCGGTTTTCGGAAACAGTTGCCAGGCTGCACTCCTCTCCTCTCATCTCAGCCCAACCTCTCTTCACAGCCCACTAGCCCACCTATCTAACCCCCCTCCGCTCTGGGTCGTCCGATCGAGATCGAACGGCTCCGGAACGGACTAAAACCCCCAACCCTAGCTCCTCCTGCTATATATAGCATCCCCCCTTGCCATTTTTGGCCTTCTCCTTCCTCCTCCTTGAAATCCGCGCCCCCAATCATCAGCCAGCTGCCTCCCACCTCCTCTCCTCAATTTCCAGCACCGGCCACCCCTGCATCGCTACTTGGCACGCCCGGTGTGGTCAGCCGCCATCTGAGCGCCACCCTCCACCAATCCTACGCAGCCACGTCGCCTCCCCGCGCCCCACATCGCCCCGCACCGCCAGGCCCGCTCCAGGTCCGCCCGGGCCCCGATCTGGGCTCTGAGGCCCGTACCGCGCCACCCCTGCTCCCCGAGCTCCAGATAGGGAGAGGGAGATCCCGATCCGAGCTCCTCCGCCGCTCTGCCCCGTCTCCACGCCTCCCCACCGGACTCCTTCGCTGCACCATCCGCCGGTGACCTCGACCCCAGGCCGGACCTCCCTTCGCCGCCCCGTGCCCTTCCCTTTCCCTCTCCTTCTCATCTCTCTCCCTCGCCCTGCAGGATCCGCCATGGCCGCCCGACCCCGAAGCCCATACGTCGACGCCGGTCACCTCTTGGGCGCGCCTCCACCCGATCCGGGACCCCTCGCCTGGATCTGCCTGTTCCCTACATCGTCGGCTGCGCGTGCCGTTGTTTCCCCGTGCGTCGCCCTCGCCGGAGCCGCGCTGTGCCGCCACCGTCAGCCTACTTCGAGGAGACGAGCTTCGCGCCCGCTCGCGTTGACTCCCGCGTGGGTCGGATTCCTCTCCGCCGGCCCAGCCGCTCCCCTGTGCCGTGCAAGGCCCAGCGCCGCTGGCCTCCTCTGCCAAGCCGGGCCGAGGCCCATGGTGAGGCCACCCCAGCGCCCGTCCTTTTTTTCCTTTGTTGGGCTTCCTGTCCAGATTCAGCCCGTTGATGTTTTTTTTCAGGATCTGTGAATTTGTCTATTTATCCTGAGACTGCAGTTTTACAGAAAAGACTCTCATGTTCATGCATATAATAACTCACAACTCGTGCATCGGTTTAAAATGATTTATATATGAAACTTGCTCAGAATTTTGTCTAGTTTAATAATATGTCACTTTCATCCATGTTTAAAATGTCTAAAATGATGTTTGTTTAAATTTGCTCCTATGCCATGCTAAAATGATTTAATTCATAACTATTCAACTGTAGCTCCGAATTAAATAATCTTTATATGTAATTGGGGTAGAATTTTGCCTAGTTTATCATGATGGCTTTACTTTGCATGTTAAACAACTCTAAAATTGTGTTTAGGGCAGAACAACACCAAATCTAAAATATGCATATGGGGATTTACCAGAATTTGTTGTTTGTTGTTCCGGCCTCATTTAAACTTGCCTAGTTAGGTAGTTTTCATTTGCTTCACCTCTTGCCATGTTTAACAACATTTAATATTGTTGGGTACATAAATGAGAGAGAACTAAATAAGTCATGTGGTTTTTCGTCAATATGCAACTCGTTGCATATTGAGCTCCACTTAATTTATAGTGTTGTTTGTTGCACTTTGCCATGCCATGCCCTCTTTAAACCGGACATGCATCATTCTTGATTGTGCATCATGCCATGCTTATGTGGTGGTTGTTTACTATGTTGTTTGCTCTTTTCCGGTGTTGCTTCTTGGGGTTGGTTCCGATAACGTCGCGTTTGTGAGGAACCGTTCGACTCCGTCCGTTTGTCTTCTTCATGGACTCGTTCTTCTTCCTTGCGGGATTTCAGGCAAGATGATCATACCCTCGAAATCACTTCTATCTTTGCTTGCTAGTTGCTCGCTCTTTTGCTATGCCTATGCTACGATACCTACCACTTGCTTATCATGCCTCCTATATTGTTGAACCAAGCCTCTAACCCACCTTGTCCTAGGAAACCGTTGTTTGGCTATGTTACCGCTTTGCTCAGCCCCTCTTATAGCGTTGTTAGTTGCAGGTGAAGATTGAAGTTTGTTCCTTGTTGGAATATGGAGATGTTGTTCCTTGTTGGAACATGTTTACTTGTTGGGATATCACAATATATCCTATTTAATTAATGCATCTGTATACATGGTAAAGGGTGGAAGGCTCGGCCTTATGCCTGGTGTTTTGTTCCACTCTTGCCGCCCTAGTTTCCGTCATATCGGTGTTATGTTCCCGGATTTTGCGTTCCTTACGCGGTTGGGTTATAATGGGAACCCCTTGACAGTTCGCTTTGAATAAAACTCCTCCAGCAAGGCCCAACCTTGGTCTTACCATTCGCCACCTAGCCTTTTTCCCTTGGGAGTCATGCATCCCGAGGGTTATCTTTATTTTAACCCCCCCGGGCCAGTACTTGTCTAAGTGTTGGTCCGAACTAGAGTCCTTTGCAGCACCACCTCGGGGAAACTTGAGGGCTGGTTTTAGTTGTACGGAGCGCTCATCCGGTGTTGCCCTGAGAACGAGATATGTGCAGCTCCTATCAGGATGTCGGCGCATCGGGCGGTCTTGCTGGACTGGTTTTACCATTGTCGAGGATGTCTTGGAGTACCGGGATACGAGTCTGATCGGAATGTCTCGGGAGGAGGTCTATTCCTTTGTTGACCGTGAGAGCTTGTCATGGGCTAAGTTGGGACACCCCTGCAGGGATTTGAACTTTCCAAAGCCGTGCCCGCGGTTATGGGCAGATAGGAATTTGTTAATGTCCGGTTGTAGAAAACCTGAACTTGACCTTAATTAAAATGCATCAACCGCGTGTGTAACCGTGATGGTCTCTTCTCGGCGGAGTCCGGGAAGTGAACACGGTGTTGGAGTTATGCTTGACGTAGGTTGCTATAGGATCACTTCTTGATCATACTTTTATCGACCGTGCTTTGCCTTCTCTTCTCGCTCTCATTTGCGTATGTTAGCCACCATATATGCTAGTCGCTTGCTGCAGCTCCACCTCATACATTTACCTTACCCATAAGCTTAAATAGTCTTGATCGCGAGGGTGCGAGATTGCTGAGTCCCCGTGGCACACAGATTCTTCCAAAACCAGCTTGCAGGTGCCGTTGAACAGAGCAGGTGACGCAACCAAGCTCAAGGAGGAGCTCGATGAAGATCTGTCCTTTGTGTTGTTTTCGTTCTAGTTGATCAGTAGTGGAGCCCAGTTGGGGTCGATCGGGGACCTTTGTCGCATTTGGGGTTCTTCTTTTATTTTGGTTCCGTAGTCGGACCTTGATTGTATTTGGATGATGTAATGCTTTATTCATGTAATTGTGTGAAGTGACGATTGTAAGCCAACTATGTATCTCTGTCCTTTATATATTACATGGCTTGTGTGAAGATTACCTCACTTGCGACATTGCTTTCAATGCGGTTATGCCTCTAAGTCGTGCTTCGACACGTGGGAGATATAGCCGCATCGAGGGCGTTACAGGGCACCCCGCCTCCCCTAGTCCAATTCGGACTCCCCATGGGAGGGGGCGCGGCCACCCCTTGTGGGCTGCCTCCCCTCTCCCCTATGGCCCATGTAGGCCCAATATTTCCCCGGGGGGTTCCGGTAACCCCTCGGTACTCCGATAAATATCCGAAATGTCCCGAAACCATTCCGGAGTCCGAATACCTTCATGCAATATATCAATCTTTACCTCTCGACCATTTAGAGACTCCTAGTCATGTCCATGGTCTCATCTGGGACTCCGGACAAATTTTGGTCACCAAAACACATAACTCATAATACAAATCATCATCAAACGTTAAGCGTGCGGACCCTACTGGTTCGAGAACTATGTAGACATGACCGAGACACATCTCCGATCAATAACCAAAAGCGGAACCTATATGCTCATATTGGTTCCTACATATTCTATGAATATCTTTATCGGTCAAACCACAATAACAACATACGTCATTCCCTTTGTCATCGGTATGTTACTTGCCCGAGATTCGATCGTCGGTATCTTCATACCTAGTTCAATCTCGTTACCGGCAAGTCTCTTTACTCGTTCTGTAATGCATCATCCCACAACTAACTCATTAGTCACATTGCTTGCAAGGCTTATCATGATGTGCATTATCGAGACGGTCCAGAGATACCCCTCCGATACTTGGGGTGACAAATCATAATCTCGATCTATGCCAATCCAACAAATGCCTTCGGAGACACCTATAGAGCATCTTTATAATCACCCAGTTACGTTGTGACCTTTGATAGCACATAAGGTGTTCCTCCAGTATTCGGGAGTTGCATAATCTCATAGTCAAAGGAATATGTATAAGTCATGAAGAAAGCAATAGCAATAAAACTTAATGATCATTATGCTAAGCTAACAGATGGGTCTTGTACATCACATCATTATCCTAATGATGTGATCCCGTTCATAAAATGACAACATATGTCTATGGTCAGGAAACTTAACCATCTTTGATTAACGAGCTAGTCAAGTAGAGGCATACTAGGGACACTTTGTTTTGTTTATGTATTCACACATGTATCAAGTTTCTGGTTAATACAATTCTAGCATGAATAATAAACATTTATCATGATATAAGGAAATATAAACAACAACTTTATTATTGCCTCTAGGGCATATTTCCTTCAGTCTCCCACTTGCACTAGAGTCAATAATCTAGTTCACATCGCCATGTGATTTAACGCCAATAGTTCATATCGCTATGTGACCAACACCCGAAGGGTTTACTAGAGTCAATAATCTAGTTCACATCGCCATGTGATTAACACCCAAAGAGTACTAAGGTGTGATCATGTTTTGCCCGTGAGAGAAGTTTAGTCAACGGGTCTGCCACATTCAGATCTGTATGTATTTTGCAAATTTCTATGTCTACAATGCTTTGCATAGAGCTACTCTAGCTAATTGCTCCCACTTTCAACCAGATTGAGACTCAGAGTCATCCAGATCGGTGTCAAAGCTTGCATCAATGTAACTCTTTACGACGAACTCTTTATCACCTCCATAATTGAGAAACATTTCCTTAGTCCTCTTTAGGTACCTAAGGATAATTTTGACCGCTGTCCAATGATCCACTTCTTGATCACTATCATACCCCCTTGCGAAACTCATGGAAAGGTACATAATAGGTCTGGTACACAACATAGCATAATTTACAGAACCTATGGTTGAGGCATAATGAATGACTTTCATTCTCTCTCTATTTTCTTCCGTGGTCGGGTTTTTGAGTCTTACTCAACTTCACGCCTTACAATACAAGCAAGAACTCCTTCTTTGACTGATCCATTTTGAACTACTTCAAAATCTTGTCAAGGTATGTGCTTTGCGAAAGTCCTATTAAGCGTCTCGATCTATCCCTATAGATCTTGATGCCCAATATATAAGTAGCTTCACCGAGGTCTTTAATTGAAAAACTTTTATTCAAGTATCCTTTTATGCTATCCAGAAATTCAATATCATTTCCAATCAACAATATGTCATCCACATATAATATTAGAAATGCTATAGAGCTCCCACTCACTTTCTTGTAAATACAGGCTTCACCATAAGTTTGTATAAAACGATATGCTTTGATCACCTTATCAAAGAGTATATTCCAACTCTGAAATGCTTGCACCAGTCCATAGATGGATTGTTGGAGTATGCACACTTTGTTAGCACCTTCAGGATCGACAAAACCTTCTGGTTGCATCATATACAACTCTTCTTTAAGATATCCATTAAGGAATGCAGTTTTGATATCCATTTGCCAGATTTCTTAAAATGCGGCAATTGCTAACATGATTCCGACAGACTTAAGCATTGCTATGATTGAGAAAATCTCATCGTAGTCAACACCTTGAACTTGTCAAAAACATTTTTTGTGACAAGTCAAGCTTTGTAGATAGTAACACTATCATCTGCGTCTATCTTCATCTTGAAGATCCATTTATTCTCAATGGCTTGCTGATTATCGGGCAAGTCCACCAAAGTCCACACTTTGTTCTCATACATGGATCCCATCTTAGATTTCATGGCCTCAAGCCATTTCGCGGAATCTGGGCTCATCATCGCTTCCTCATAGTTTATAGGTTCGTCATGGTCTAGTAACATGACTTCCAGAATAGGATTACCGTACCACTCTGGTGCGGAACGCACTCTGATTGACCTATGAGGTTCGGTAGTAACTTCATTTGAATTTTCATGATCATCATCATTAACTTCCTCACTAGATGGTGTAGGCATCACGGGAACGGTTTTCTATGATGAGCTACTTTCCAATTCGAGAGGAGGTACAATTACCTCATCAAGTTTTACTTTCCTCCCGCTCACTTCTTTCGAGAGAAACTCCTTCTCTAGAAAGGATCCATTCTTAGCAACAAAGATCTTGCCTTCGGACCTGTGATAGAAGGTGTACCCAACAGTTTCTTTTGGGTATCCTATGAAGACATATTTTTCCAATTTGGGTTTGAGCTTATCAGACTGGAGATTTTTCACATAAGCATCGCAACCCCAAACTTTAAGAAACGACAACTTAGGTTTCTTGCCAAACCACAGTTCATACGGTGTCGTCTCAGCGGATTTACATGGTGCCCTATTTAACATGAATGCAGCTGTCTCTAATGCATAACCCCAAAATGATAGTGGTAAATCGGTAAGAGACATCATAGACCGCACCATATCCAATAAAGTACGGTTACGACGTTCTGACACACCATTACACTGTGGTGTTCCATGTGTCATGAGTTGTGAAACTATTTCACATTGTTTTAAATGAAGGCCAAACTCATAACTCAAATATTCGCCTCCACGATCAGATCGTAGAAATTTTATTTTCTTTTTACGATGATTCTCCACTTCACTCTGAAATCCTTTGAACTTTTCAAATGTTTCAGACTTGTGTTTCATTAAGTAGATATACCCATATCTGCTCAAATCATCTGTGAAGGTCAGAAAATAATGATACACGCCGCGAGCTTCAACACTCATTGGACTGCATACATCGGTATGTATTATTTCCGATAAGTAAGTGGCTCTCTCCATTGTTCCAGAGAACGGGGTTTTAGTCATCTTTCCCATGAGGCATGGTTCGCAAGCATCAAATGATTAATAATCAAGTGATTCCAAAAGTCCACCCGCATGGAGTTTCTTCATGCGATTTACACCAATATGACCTAAATGGCAGTGCCACAAGTATGTTGCACTATCATTATTAACTTTGCATCTTTTGGCATCAATACTATGAATATGTGTATCACTATGGTCGAGATTCAATAAACCATTTATATTGAGTGTATGACCATAGAATGTTTTATTCATGTAAATAGAACAACAATTATTCTCTGACTTATATGAATAACCGTATCGCAACAAACATGATCCAATCATATTCATGCTCAACGCAAACACCAAATAACATTTATTTAGGTCCAACACTAATCCCAAAGGTAGAGGAAGTGTGTGATGGTGATCTTATCAACCTTGGAATCACTTCCAACACACATCGTCACCTTGCCCTTAACTAGTCTCTGTTCATTTTGCAACTCATGTTTTGAGTTACTAATCTTAGAAACTAAACCGGTATCTGATACGTCTTCGTCGTATCTATAATTTTCGATTGTTACATGCCAATATTATTCAACTTTCATATACTTTTGGCAACTTTTTATACTATTTTGGGACTAACATATTGATCCAGTGCCCAGTGCCAGTTCCTGTCTGTTGCATGTTTTTGGTTTCGCAGAATATCCATATCAAACGGAATCCAAACGGATGGAGCTTATTTTTTGAATATTTGGAAAATTCCGGAAGAAAAATCCACGCGAGACGGTGCACGAGGTGGCCACGAGGCAGGGGGGCGCGCCTGCCCCCCCTAGGCGCGCCCCTGACCCTCGTGGGCCACCCATAAGGCGGTTGATGCCCTTATTCGGCCGTAATAGAGCTAATTTTCAGAAAAAATCACGGCGAAGGTTTCGATCCAATCGGAGTTACGGATCTCCATATATATATATATACGAAACAGTGAAAGGGCAGTAGGACAGAACACAGAAACAGAGAGAGACAGAGAGACAGATCCAATCTCGGAGGGGCTCTCGCCCCTCCCACGCCATGGAGGCCAAGGACCAGAGGGGAAACCCTTCTCCCATCTAGGGAGGAGGTCAAGGAAGAAGAATACGAAGGGGCCCCCTCTCCCCTTCTCTTCCGGTGGCATCGGAACGCCGCCGTGGCCATCATCATCACCGCAATATTCACCAACAACTTCACCGCCATCATCACCAACTCTTCCCCCCTCTATGCAGCGGTGTAACCTCTCTCTCACCCGCTGTAATCTCTACTTAAACATGGTGCTCAACGCTATATATTATTTCCCAATGATGTATGGCTATCCTATGATGTTTGAGTAGATCCGTTTTGTCCTATGGGCTATTTGATGATCAAGATTGATTTGAGTTGCATGTTTTATTATTGGTGCTGTCCTATGGTGCTCTCCATGTCGTGCAAGCGCGAGGGACCCCCGCTGTAGGGTGTTGCGATACGTTCATGATTCGCTTATAGTGGGTTGCGTGAGTGACTGAAGCACAAACCCGAGTAAGGGGGTTGTTGCGTATGGGATAAAGAGGACTTGATACTTTAATGCTATGGTTGGGTTTTACCTTAATGATCTTTAGTAGTTGCGTATGCTTGCTAGAGTTCCAATCATAAGTGCATATGATGCAAGTAGAGAAGGTATGTTAGCTTATGCCTCTCCCTCAAATAAAATTGCAATAATGATTACCGGTCTAGTTATCGATTGCCTAGGGACTAATAACTTTGTCATAACAAAAAGCCCTTTACTAAAATTAACTTAGTTGTGTCCTTATCTAAACAGCCCCTACTTTTTATTTACGTAATCTTTATTATCTTGCAAACATATCCAACAACACCTACAAAGTACTTCTAGTTTCATACTTGTTCTAGGTAAAGCGAATGTCAAGCGTGCGTAGAGTTGTATCGGTGGTCGATAGAACTTGAGTGAATATTTGTTCTACCTTTAGCTCCTCATTGGGTTCGACACTCTTACTTATTGAAAGAGGCTACAATTGATCCCCTATGCTTGTGGGTTATCAAGACCTTTTTCTGGCGCCGTTGCCGGGGAGCAATAGCATGGGGTGAATATTCTCGTGTGTGCTTGTTTGCTTTATCACTAAGTAATTTTTATTTGTTGTTCTTAGTTATTTATCTTTAGTTATGGATATGGAACACGAAATACCAAAAAAATTAGGTGTACTTTCTGCTCATGGAGATGGGGAACCTCCTAAAACCCTTGATGTTAGTTATGTGAAAGATATTATGTACTACTTTAATAATCCTAAGAAAACCCCATTCAATTATGTAATGGGAGTAACGTTGGATCAACGTGAATACTTTAGGGATTACCGCTTGACACAAAAAGGGAAACTATTATGGGATCAAATTCATATATTGAATTGGTATGCTAGGCAACTATGCTTGAGATATGATTATACTTGTTGCTCTAGGATGGAGGCTCCACACCTTCCCTTTTTATGCGAATTTAATGATAATAAAATCTTAGCTTCTTATGCTAATGGTATATATGATTACTATGATGTGGAACAAATAGAAGAATTTGTTGCTTTTATGGGTGCTTATGAAATTGAATCTATGTTTAAAGAGTTTGAAGATTTTGATGATTCGGTTTATAGACCTGAAAATTTAGCTATCCTTAAATATTGCTATGACAATTATGAATACAATTACAATATTAATGCACTTATTGAGAAAGTCTCGGCTGTCCAAGAAGAGACTAATATTTTGCAGGAATCTATGGAAGAAGAAGTTGATGAAACTGTGAGCTCATTGGATGAAAAAGATGAGGAGGAGAACGAAGAACAAAAGGAGGAAGAGCGGATTGATCACCCATGCCCACCTTCTAATGAGAGTAACTCTTCAACTCATACATTGTTTAATTTCCCTTCATGCTTACCGAAGGATGAATGCTATGATAATTGCTATGATCCCGTTGATTCTTTTGAAATATCCCTTTTTGATGATGCTTGCTATGCTTGTGGCCAAGATGCCAATATGAATTATGCTTATGGAGATGAACTTGCTATAGTTCCTTATGTTAAACATGAAATTGTTGCTATTGCACCCACGCATGATAGCCGTATTATCTTTTTGAATTCTCCCGACTACACTATATCAGAGAAGTTTGCACTTATTAAGGATTATATTGATGGGTTGCTTCTTACCGTTACACATGATGATTTTGATGAATATAATATGCATGTGCTTGCTGCTCCTACTTGCAATTCTTATGAGAGAGGAACTATATCTCCACCTCTCTATGTTTCCAATATGATAAAATTGCAAGAAACTGCTTATACTATGCATTGGCCTTTACTATGTGTGCATGAATTGTTCTTTTATGACATGCCGATGCAGAGGAAGAGAGTTAGACTTCATAGTTACATGATATATGTTGCTTTGTGCTCACTACTAAATTACAAATCATTGTTAATTAAAATTGGCTTTGATATACCTTGGGATTCGGGAGGATTCATTACTTGAGCACTATATGCCTAGCTTAATGGCTTTAAAGAAAGCGCTGCCAGGGAGACAACCCGGAAGTTTTAGAGAGTCATTTATTTCTGTTGAGTGCTTTCATATAGTTTAAAAACATCAAAAATAAAGAGGGGAACCCAAAACCTTTTCAAAAAGGAAAGTGAAAGTGAGAAAGACAAGCATTGTTGAGGTGGGAGAGCTCCTTGAACTTTGTTCATGCTCACGGCAACTTTGTGAATCTTGATTACAGAAACTTTTCAATAAAAATAATTATCCCCTTGTACAATTCCATTGTATTATAAAAATAATGTGCCAAGGTTTGCCTTTAGGATGTTTACATTTACTTGCTGGTTTGTACGGTGCAGGACAGAAACTTTGGCTGTAGTGCACGATTTTACATTTTTAGCTGGAATGTCAAATTGTTCTGATTATTTTTTCACTGTCTTTCTATACAAGTTTTTTATTTTTCCTAATTTTTGCAGAATTTTTCAAGTATCATAAGTATGCCGAATGTTCATATTATTACAGAGTGTTCTGTTTTAGACAGATTCTGTTTTTGATGCATAGTTTGCTTGTTTTGATGAAACTATCAATTTATATCAGTGGATTAATCCATGAAAAAGTTATATTACAGTAGAAACAATGCAAAAAAATATGAATTGTTTTGCAATAGTACTTAGAGTAGTGATTTGCTTTATTATACTAACAGATCTTACCGAGTTTTCTGTGGAAGTTTTGTGTGGATGAAGTGTTCGATGATCGAGAAGGTCTCGATGTGAGAACAAGGAAGAGAGGCAAGAGCTCAAGCTTGGGGATGCCCGAGGCACCCCAAGTAAATATTCAAGGATACTCAAGCGTCTAAGCTTGGGGATGCCTCGGAAGGCATCCCTCTTTCTTCAACAAGTATCGATATGTTTTCGTATTCGTTTCGTTTATGCGATATGTGCAATCTTGGAGCGTCTTTTGCATTTAGTTCTCACTTTTCTTTTATGCACCATGCTGGTATGAGATAGTCCTTGGTTGATTTATAGAATGCTCATTACACTTCACTTATATCTTTTGAGTATGGCTTTATAGAATGCTTCATGTGCTTCACTTATATCATTTGAAGCTTGGATTGCCTATTTCTCTTTACATAGAAAACCGCCATTTGTAGAATGCTCTTTTGCTTCACTTATATTTGTTAGAGCGTAGGCATATCTTTTGTAGAAAGAACTAAACTCTCTTGCTTCACTTATATCTATTTAGAGAGATGACAGGAATTGGTCATTCACATGGTTAGTCATAAAATCCTACATAAAACTTGTAGATCACTGAATATGATATGTTTGATTCCTTGCAATAGTTTTGCGATATAAAGATGGTGATATTAGAGTCATGCTAGTGAGTAGTTGTGGATTGTAGAAATACTTGTGTTGAGGTTTGTGATTCCCGTAGCATGCACGTATGGTGAACCGTTATGTAACGAAGTCGGAGCATGAGGTATTTATTGATTGTCTTCCTTATGAGTGGCGGTCGGGGACGAGCGATGGTCTTTTCCTACCAATCTATCCCCCTAGGGGCATGCGTAGTAGTACTTTGCTTCGAGGGCTAATAAACTTTTGCAATAAGTATGTGAGTTCTTTATGACTAATGTTGAGTCCATGGATTATACGCACTCTCACCCTTCCATCATTGCTAGCCTCTCTAGTATCGCGCAACTTTCGCCGGTACCATAAAACCACCATATACCTTCCTCAAAACAGCCACCATACCTACCTATCATGGCATTTCCAAAAGCCATTCTGAGATATATTGCCATGCAACTTTCAATATCATCATATACATGACTTGAGGATTCATTGTCATATTGCTTTGCATGATCGTAAGATAGCTAGCATGATGTTTTCATGGCTTGTCCGTTTTTTGATGTCATTGCTACGCTAGATCATTGCACATCCCGGTACACGCCGGAGGCATTCATATAGAGTCATATCTTTGTTCAAGTATTGAGTTGTAAGTAAATAAAAGTGTGATGATCATCATTATTAGAGCATTGCCCCAGTGAGGAAAGGATGATGGAGACTATGATTCCCCCACAAGTTGGGATGAGACTCCGGACAAAAAAATAAAAATAAAAAAATAAAAAAAGAGAAACGCAACAAAAGAGAAGGCCCCCCAAAAAATAAAAAAATGAGAGAAAAAGAGAGAAGGGGCAATGTTACTATCCTTTTACCACACTTGTGCTTCAAAGTAGCGCCATGTTCTTCATATAGAGAGTCTCTTGAGTTATCACTTTCACATACTAGTGGGAATTTTCATTATAGAACTTGGCTTGTATATTTCGATGATGGGCTTCCTCAAATGCCCGAGGTCTTCATGAGCAAGCAAGTTGGATGCACACCCACTTAGTTTCCAGTCTGAGCTTTCATACACTTATAGCTCTTAGTGCATCCGTTGCATGGCAATTCCTACTCACTCACATTGATATCTATTGATGGGCATCTCCATAACCCGTCGATACGCCTAGTTGATGTGAGACTATCTTCTCCTTTTTGTCTTCTCCATAGCCACCATTCTATTCCACCTATAGTGCTATATCCATGGCTCATGCTCATGTATTGTGTGAGGGTTGAAAATGCTGAAGCGCGTTAAAAAGTATGAACCAATTGCTCGGCTTGTCATTGGGGTTGTGCATGATGTGAATATTTTGTGTGGTGAAGATGGAGCATAGCCAGACTATATGATTTTGTAGGGATAACTTTCTTTGGCCTTGTTATTTTGAAAAGACATGATTGCTTTATTACTGGGCTTGAAGTATTATTGTTTTTATGTCAAATGATAGACTATTGCTTTGAATCACTAGTGTCTTAATATTCATGCCATGATTAGATATGTGATCAAGATTATGCTAGGTAGCATTCCACATCAAAAATTATCTTTTTTATCATTTACCTACTTGAGGACGAGCATGAATTAAGCTTGGGGATGCTGATACGTCTCCGTCGTATCTATAATTTTTGATTGTTCCATGCCAATATTATTCAACTTTCATATACTTTTGGCAACTTTTTATACTATTTTTGGGACTAACATATTGATCCAGTGCCCAGTGCCAGTTCCTGTCTGTTGCATGTTTTTGGTTTCGCAGAATATCCATATCAAACGGAATCCAAACGGGATAAAAACGGACGGAGCTTATTTCTGGAATATTTGGAAAATTCCGGAAGAAAAATCCACGCGAGACAGTTCCCGAGGTGGCCACGAGGCAGGGGGGCGCACCTGCCCTCTAGGTGCGCCCCTGACCCTTGTGGGCCACCCGTAAGGTGGTTGATGCCCTTCTTCGGCCGCAAGAGAGCTAATTTTTGGAAAAAATCATGGTGAAGGTTTCGATCCAATCGGAGTTACGGATCTCCATATATATACAAAACGATGAAAGGGCAGCACGACAGAACACATGAACCGAGAGAGACAGAGAGACAGATCCAATCTCGGAGGGGCTCTCGCCCCTCCCATGCCATGGAGGACAAGGACCAGAGGGGAAACCCTTCTCCCATCTAGGGAGGAGGTCAAGGAAGAAGAAGATGAAGGGCCCCCCTCTCCCCTTCTCTTCCGGTGGCACCGGAACGCCGCCGTGGCCATCATCATCACCGCAATCTTCACCAACAACTTCACCGCCATCATCACCAACTCTTCCCCCCTCTATGCAGCGGTGTAACCTCTCTCTTACCCGCTGTAATCTCTACTTAAACATGGTGCTCAACGCTATATATTATTTTCCAATGATGTATGGCTATCCTATGATGTTTGAGTCGATACGTTTTGTCCTATGGGCTATTTGATGATCAAGATTGATTTGAGTTGCATGTTTTATTATTGGTGCTGTCCTATGGTGCTCTCCGTGTCGCGCAAGCGTGATGGATCCCTGCTGTAGGGTGTTGCAATACGTTCATGATTCGCTTATAGTGGGTTGCGTGAGTGACTGAAACACAAACCCGAGTAAGGGGGTTGTTGCGTATGGGATAAAGAGGACTTGATACTTTAATGCTATGGTTGGGTTTTACCTTAATGATCTTTAGTAGTTGCGGATGCTTGCTAGAGTTCCAATCATAAGTGCATATGATCCAAGTAGAGAAAGTATGTTAGCTTATGCCTCTCCCTCAAATAAAATTGCAATAATGATTACCGGTCTAGTTATCGATTGCCTAGGGACAAAAAACTTTCTCGTAACAAAAAGCTCTTTACTAAAATTAACTTAGTTGTGTCCTTATCGAAACAGCCCCTACTTTTTATTTACGTAATCTTTATTATCTTGGAAACCTATCCAACAACACCTACAAAGTACTTCTAGTTTCATACTTATTCTAGGTAAAGTGAACGTCAAGCGTGCGTAGAGTTGTATCGGTGGTCGATAGAACTTGAGGGAATATTTGTTCTACCTTTAGCTCCTCGTTGGGTTCGACACTCTTACTTATCGAAAGAGGCTACAATTGATCCCCTATACTTGTGGGTTATCAGTATCAAGTACCCTGGGGTTACTATGAACACTAGTAAAGTACACATCAATAACATGTATATCAAATATACCTTGTTCACTTTGCCATCCTTCTTATCCGCCAAGTATTTGGGGTAGTTCCGCTTCTAGTGACCATTCCCTTTGCAGTAGAAGAACTCTGTTTCAGGCTTAGGTCTAGCTTTGGGCTTCTTCATGGGAGTGGCAACTTGCTTGTCATTCTTCTTGAAGTTCCCTTTATTTTCCTTTGCTCTTTTTCTTGAAACTAGTGGTCTTGTTAACCATCAACACCTGATGCTCTTTCTTGATTTCTACCTTCGCCGATTTCAGCATCGCGAAGAGCCCGGGAATCATTTTTCGTCATCCCTTGCATATTATTGTTCATCACGAAGTTCTAGTAACTTGGTGATAGTGACTGGAGAAATCTGTCGATCACTATCTTATCTGAAAGATTAACTCCCACTTGATTCAAGTGATTGTAGTACCCAGACATTCTAAGCACATGCTCACTAGCTGAGCTATTCTCCTCCATCTTGTAGGCAAAGTACTTGTCATATGTCTCATACCTCTTAACACGGGCATGAGTCTGAAATATCATTTTCAGCTCTTGGAACATCTCATATGCCCCATGGCATTCAAAACATTTTTGAAGTCCTGGTTCTAAGCCGTAAAGCATGGTGCACTAAACTATCAAGTAGTCATCATACCGAGCTTGTCAATCGTTCATAACATCTGCATCTGCTCCTACAATAGGTCTGTCACCTAGCGGTGCATCAAGGACATAATTCTTCTCTACAGCAATGAGGATAATCCTGAGATCACGAATCCAGTCCGCATCATTGCTACTATCACCTTTCAACATATTTTTCTCTAGGAACATAAAAAAACAAGGGAGCTAAGCGCGAGCTATTAATCTACAACATAGATATGCAAAAACTATCAGTACTAAGTTCATGATAAATTAAGTTCAATTAATCATATTACTTAAGAACTCCCACTTAGATTGACATCCCTCGAGTCATCTAAATGATTACGTGATCCATATCAACTAAACCATGTCCGATCATCACGTGAGATGGAGTAGTTTTCAATGGTGAACATCTCTATGTTGATCATATCTACTATATGATTTATGTTTGACCTTTTTGTCTCCAGTGTTCCAAGGCCATGTTTGTACATGCTAGGCTCGTCAAGTTTAACCCAAGTATTCCGCATGTGCAAAACTGTCTTGCACCCGTTGTATGTGAATGTAGAGCTTATCACACCCGATCATCACGTGGTGTCTCGGCACGACGAACTGCCGCAACGGTGCATACTCAGGGAGAACACTTATACCTTGAAATTTAGTGAGGGATCATCTTATAATGCTACCGTCGTACTAAGCAAAATTAGATGCATAAAAGATAAACATCACATGCAATCAAAATATGTGACATGATATGGCCATCTTCATGTTGTGCCTTTGATCTCCATCTCCAAAGCACCGTCATGATTTCCATCATCACTGGCTTGACACCTTGACCTCCATCGTAGCATCGTTGTCGTCTCACCAACTATCGCTTCTATAACTATCGCTAACGCATAGTGATAAAGTAAAGCAATTACATGGCGTTTGCATTTCATACAATAAAGCGACAACCACAAGGCACCTGCCAGTTGCCGATAACTTTTACAAAACATGATCATCTCATACAATAATGTATATCACATCATGTCTTGACCATATCACATCACAACATGCCCTGCAAAAACAAGTTAGACGTCCTCTACTTTGTTGTTGCAAGTTTTACGTGGCTGCTACGGGCTTCTAGTAAGAACCGTTCTTACCCATGCATCAAAACCACAACGATGTTTCGTCAAGTTTGCTGTTTTAATCTTCTACAAGGACCGGCCGTAGTCAAATTCGATTCAACTAAAGTTGGAGAAACAGACACATGCCAGCCACTGATACGTCTCCAACGTATCTATAATTTTTGATTGCTCCATGCTATATTATCTACTGTTTTGGACATTATTGGGCTTTATTATCCACTTTTATATTATTTTTGGGACTAACCTATTAACAGGAGGCCCAGCCCAGAATTGCTGTTTTTGCCAATTTTAGGGTTTCGAAGAACAGGAATATCAAACGGAGTCCAAACGGAATGAAACCTTCGGGGACATGATTTTCTCACCGAACATGATCTAGGAGACTTGGACCCTACGTCAAGCAACCAACAGGGAGGCCACGATGTAGGGGGCGCGCCTACCCCCAGGCGTGCCTTCCACCCTCGTGGGCCCCTTGTTGCTCCACCGACGTACTTCTTCCTCCTATATATACCTACGTACCCCCAAACGATCAGATACTGAGCCAAAACCCTAATTCCACCGCCGTAACTTTTTCTATCCATGAGATCCCATCTTCGGGCCTGTTCCGGAGCTCCACCGGAGGGGGAATCGATCACGGAGGGCTTCTACATCAACACCATAGCCTCTCCGATGAAGTGTGAGTAGTTTACCTCAGACCTTGGGGTCCATAGTTATTAGCTAGATGGCTTCTTCTCTCTTTTTTGATCTCAATACAAAGTTCTCCCCCTCTCTTGTGGAGGTCTATTCGATGTAATATTATTTTGCGGTGTGTTTGTTGAGACCGATGAATTGTGGGTTTATGATCAAGTTTATCTATGAACAATATTTGAATCTTCTCTGAATTCTTTAATGCATTATTGGTTATCTTTGCAAGTCTCTTCGAATTATCAGTTTGGTTTGGCCTACTAGATTGATCTTTCTTGCAATGGGAGAAGTTCTTAGCTTTGGGTTCAATCTTGCAGTGTCCTTTCCCAGTGACAGTAGGGGCAGCAAGGCACGTATTGTATTGTTGCCATCGAGGATAACAAGATGGTTTTTTTATCATATTGCATGAATTTATCCCTCTACATCATGTCATCTTGCTTGGCGTTACTCTGTTCTTATGAACTTAATACTCTAGATGCATGCTGGATAGCGGTCGATGTGTGGAGTAATAGTAGTAGATGCAGGCATGAGTCGGTCTACTTGTCTTGGACGTGATGCCTATATACATGATCATGCCTAGATATTCTCATAACTATGCTCAATTCTGTCAATTGCTCAACAATAATTTGTTCACCCACCGTAAAATACTTATGCTCTTGAGAGAAGCCACTAGTGAAACCTATGGCCCCCGGGTCTATCTTCGTCATATTAATCTTCCAATACTTAGTTATTTTCATTGCTTTTATTTTACTTTGCATCTTTATCATAAAATACCAAAAATATTATCTTATCATATCTATCAGATCTCACTCTCGTAAGTGACCGTGTAGGGATTGACAACCCCTTATCGCATTGGTTGCGAAGATTTATTTGTTTTGTGTAGGTGCGAGGGACTCGCGCGTAGCCTCCTACTGGATTGATACCTTGGTTCTCAAAAACCGAGGGAAATACTTACGCTACTTTGCTGCACCACCCTTTCCTCTTCAAGGGAAAACCAACGCAAGTGCTCAAGAGGTAGCAAGAAGGATTTCTGGCGCCGTTGCCGGGGAGGTCTACGCAAAAGTCAACATACCAAGTACCCATCACAAACTCTTATCTCCCACATTACATTATTTGCCATTTGCCTCTCGTTTTTCTCTCCCCCACTTCACCCTTGCCGTTTTATTCGCCCTCTCTCTCTCCATGCAATGGGAGGGAGAAAATCTAAAAGACGCTTGGTATAGAATTTGCAATGCTCAAAATAGATCTACCAGGAAGCAATCTACTTCCGTTCTTCTTTGCAATTTTTATGTAGGCATTAGTCCTTGGCACAGATATATCCTTGATACCATTAGCGGAGGGAACTTCTTGGGTAGCCATACCTTTGATTCTTACAATGCTATGATAGATTTGTTTGGCTCACCACCTCTTTTGGTTAATGGAACTATGTTAACTTTGGAGCATGTAATGCAAAAACTTGAAATTATTGAAAATAAAGTTGCTACCGTTGAGTTAATTGAAAATTTCGATAAAAAGATCCACAACCAAATTACCCAATATGGATCTAAAGTAGGAGTAACTTTGAAAAATATTAAAGAGAAGGAACCTATAGTTAATGAAAGAATAAATCATGATTCCACTAGAATCGATAAACTTGAGGGTATCATTACCAATTTGGGAACCGCTTTTTCTTCCGTAAAGAATACTCCAAGTCCACTAGCAAAGAAACTGCGGATCTCAAATCTATAAGTGTTCATCCTAGTCTTTTTGCTATCATTAAGGAACCATTTGCTGCTAATGATTTTTTTGATCTTGTGCCTAAAAGTTTGATAATCAATAAAAAGAAAGAAATTCCTAAGGACGGTAGTGAAGGAAATATGCCCTAGAGGCAATAATAAAGTTATTATTTATTTCCTTATATCATGATAAATGTTTATTATTCATGCTAGAATTGTATTAACCGGAAACATAATATATGTGTGAATACATAGACAAACAGAGTGTCACTAGTATGCCTCTACTAGACTAGCTCGTTAATCGAAGATGGTTATGTTTCCTAACCATGAACAAAAGAGTTGTTATTTGATTAACGGGATCACATCATTAGAAGAATGATGTGATTGACTTGATCCATTCCGTTAGCTTAGCACTCGATCGTTTAGTATGTTGCTATTGCTTTCTTCATGACTTATACATGTTCCTAGGTGTCATGGTTTTGTCACGGCAGTTGTCCTAGAGAAAGGACTTAGTCATGGAGCCATCGCCACGGGTTAGCTTGAAGGGGTTAAAGCGGACACAAGGACGCAAGAGAGTTTATACTAGTTCGGCCCCTTCAATGAAGGTAAAAGCCTACGTCTAGTTGTGATGGAATTGATGGGTGTTTCGATGACTAGGGAGCAAATAAGCTTCGCCTATGTCTCGAGTTGTTGTCTCTCTTCAACCGCCACCGGGTTGTCCCCTTATATACATGGGGACGCCTGTCGGTTCACAGAGTCCCGATACCGGCTCATAGATGCGTCCGGTTCGGTCTCCACTATTCCTAACCTATAACACAAGTTACATACCAACGCCGGTTTATAGCTATAGGCCTTAAACCGATTATGGGCCTTTAGCCCTCATCTGCCCTCATGGGCTTTTATCACACTCAACTACTAATGAAGTTAACCCGGCTTGTCCTGGCCGGTTTACGCCCAGTAGTAATATCCCCAACATTAGGCCCCAAATTGATTTGAACAGGTTCATGTCAATCCTTAGCAAAAATCTTCATCTTCAACATCTTCTTGTATTTTGTTGAACTGCCGTGATGTCATATTCTCTGCTCGCGGTAGACCGGTGTGACGTCACTAGTTATAAAGAACCTTATCCTGTTAACAAGCCTGCGACAATTAAGGCCGCAGATTTGTTTCCAACCTCGCGGCTCCTTGATTCTCGCGCCTGACATATCCCTTTCTTTATAAATAGGACCGAAGGGTCATTTCTTTTCTCTTTCCCTCCGACCCCTTCTGCTTCATCTTCCTCGCGTCGCCCAACTTCGGAGCTCCGCCGCCACCGTCGACCTCTGCATCAACCTTGGCCGCTGCATCAACCTGAGCACACCAGAGCATCGCGGCGACCTTCCGCTTCTTCCTCAGCTCCCGTAAATCTTCTTTCCTTTCCCCCGCTGATCTGTTCTAGGGTTTCCTCGTTCATCGAAGTTCATCGAGACTCTGGCGCTGTTCTTCCTTTGTTTCTTCTTTAGCCCATGAATAAAACTTCAAACCTGATGTATTCTCCGTAATGGCTTATCTTCTGTTACCAAAGCAAACCTTTATGCGCATAAAACACTGATCTGGTCCCTTGTGAATTGCTTTGAGATCAACCTTTTAGGTCTAAATCCTTTTATTTTCCTGTCTTACGGTAGATCCAAAATTTCACTGCGACCTTATGAAATCTGTTTTTACCTTCCTTAGTCATTCTTGCCTTAGATCTGTATCCTCTTTACCACATAGGCGGTTCACCTTTGAAAAAGCAATCTATCATATATCATTAGTCCCCTTGTTGAACCGCCGGGATGCTGTTGCTTCATAAACTCCGGTTTAGATAGATCTGCTTCCGGTTTAACATTGCACATATCAATGTACTTTGTAGATTTCATCATGGCCAAGCAAGTGTATGAGTGCAATTGGGTCCCTTCTCGCGTCACAGAGGATCAACTGGACGATTTTGTCCTGATTGGCGCCTTAGGCAGCAAAGACACCGTCCATTGGAGGGCTCCTGGCAAAGAATGCCCCCCACACCTTGAGAAGGAGAGGTTGTTGTTTTCGTAGACCACTTAGCCCGGGGTTTTAAACCGCCCAATTCTAAATTCTACCGGGATGTTCTAGCTGATTTCCAACTCCATCCGCAAGACACTGGCCCCAACTCTGTTACAAATATGTGCCACTTCCAAGTGCTCTGTGAGGTGTTCTTTCAAGAGGAGCCCACAGTGGAATTATTCAGAGATCTTTTCCATCTAAACCGCCGTACTGAGTTTACTGATGGCTCTAATACGGAGTTGGGTGGCATGGCTATTCAAAAAAGGAAAGAGGTCACCTACCCTCACGCCAAGCTGCACAGTCACCCCAAGGAGTGGAATCAGACATGGTTCTACTGCAAAGACACCTCCCCTGCTGGTGAGAATCCCTTGCCTGGCTTTCGTCCGGAGGCTCAGCAATACCCATCCTTTTCCTCAACGATTGACTGCCCAGGAGAGAAGAAAATATGCTCCTCAGCTGTCAAAGCTCAGGGCCTTTATGGCCAACGGTTTAACAGGGGTTGGCCTTGCTCGCTGTTGGATATCATGGAGCATACTGCCCCTTAGTCAGCACTCCGGTTTGATGTGCGAATATACTGATAGTGTGGATGACCCACTGCGACATTCAAGACTCCAGCTTTCCGGTGAAGAAATCACAGAGGCTGTGCATAAGATACTGAATGAACCGGAGCACATCTGCGCTAGAATCGGCCTGCTTCCCTTCTGTGCCACCAACAAACCGCCAGCTGTAAGACTTTGATTTTTCTCTTTGCCGAATCTGTTATTGATATGTCTGGTCATTGTTTTTAATATCAGTGTCTGCATAACCAGGGCGATGATCCGTTTTGGAGCAAAAAGCTGCCGCAGGAGAAACCAGAGAAAACAGATAAACCGGAAAGAGCAACCCGGCAAAAAACTAAAGCTGTGAAGAAGACTGCCCACCGGAAAAGAACCACTGCATCTTCTAATCTGGCCCTTGATGACGAGGTGGATAATCCAGACTTTGAGGTAGAGCTTGACTCACTTGGTTTATTTTTCATGCATCTTATTGATGATGATATTTGTCAGGATGATGCCGAAGCCAGCCATGCGGATGTTGCAGAGGTAATTATTCTCTCTTCCGATTCAGAAACTTTGCCTTCACAAAAAATCCATCAGGCAAACCGGAAAGTTAAATTTTCTTATCCTCTTGCTTATTTGGATCCTAACTTCTTATGAAGACTCAACAACACAAAGCTCGCCGCACCACCCGGCACAGCGGCCAGGTAGTTACCTCCGCCGGTTTACCGAATAGTTCGATTCGGAAACGTCATTCCGAGGTCTCTAATTCGCTTGTCAGTGCTTGTCCTAAAGCGGGCTGCTTTCGTCAACCTCTTAATCCATCTGACTCCGATTATCAGGTTATTTCCCACTCATCTTCTGGCGAGTCGTCGGCTACTCAGCTCCCACCGCTCAAAACAGTGCTTGGGTAAGCTATATTTATTGTGATGTTTGTAGTATATTGCCTTACAACATATGCTGTATTTAATTTTGTTATTCTTCTTAGGGCCAAACCCAGGCCGAGCAAGAAGGCCCGCCTGGATAAAGCGGTCGAAGAAGATGTCATTCTTGAACCAGGCACCACACCCAATCTTGAAGCGGCTATTCCTGAGGATATTCCCAATGATCCACCGCAGCCAGATGATGATCTTACTGCTGAGGAAATACCTACTGATACCTCAGGTCCTATCCATCAGCCCACAGGTTCCCTCCGGGTTGAAAGCTCCACCGGTCCCGCAAAACCTACTGACAAGCCCACAGCTCCAGTGCAAACCGGCGGTACCGATGATGATGAAATTGTCATTACTGGCACTGGCCATACTGAGCCAAGCAATCCCGTCGCTTTATCCAAACATTCTGCCAAGGAAGAATTAGCTGCTTTTGGCAAAGGCAAGTGGAATGCTGATCTGACGGCTTACGCTGCTCTAAACGCCCAAGATATCCATTCCAGCTATCTGAACCGGCTGTATACCAGCCGTGACTATGAAGCCGGTCTGGTTAACATGATGAAGGATAAATATGAGGTAACTTCCATATGCTCCTTCCTGCTGGCATGCTTTCATTCTTGCTGAATCTCCTAGCCCCTAAGGGCCGATTTGAAATATTCTTTCAAACCGGGACTTAATAATATGAATCTTGATGCTTTGAAATTTGCTGATGTAGTCCCCAAGGGCCGGTTCAACTTAGCATAGTTAAACTGGTACTTTAAGTAATTGAAACTGCCGCATCAGAATACATATGATCAAATAGCCATTAGCCCCCAAGTGCCAAGTTGAATACTTGTATTGAGCTTGGGACTTTGTAAACAATTAAAAGATGAAGATCGAATATGCATTAATCCCCAAGTGCCAAGTTGAATACTTGTATTGAGCTTGGGACTTTGTAAACAATTGAAAGATGAAGATCGAATATGCATTAGCCCCCAAGTGCTAAGCGCATAACTTGTTATGTGGTTGGTACTTGAATCCTTCTACCGATTTGTTGAAACATATATCTGTATGCCTGCAGGCGGAGCTAAAGGCAAAAGAAAGCCAAGTCATCGATCTGCGAGAAAACCTGAAAACCCAACAGGCTGAAACCTCCAAGGCAAAAGAGGAATCGGCCAGTGCCTTAAGCGCCATGGAACAACTTAAGGAGAACTTCAAGAAGAAACGGGCGGATTGGGCCACTGAAAAGTCCGCTTTGATCAAACGGGCAGAGGATGCCGAGGCTGCACTGAAACCAGTGACGGATGAACTGACCAGCATAAAGCGACACGTTCATGCCATGACCACTGCTATCTTTGGTAAGCCAGCTTGCCTTCTGAATTGGTTCTGCCTTCTTACAGAGTTGTCGGTTTATTAACCTTTTATGGTATTTCAGGGACACGCATTGGTCACTTGGGGTCAGATGTGCGGAAGAAATTGAAAGCCGCCTATACCTTGGTTGAACAATTGTATACTGGTGCCCAGCGGATCATCTGTACCGCGTCTCATAACAAACCGGCGCCCACTTTGATTCAAGATACTTTGATGAAATTGTCAGTGCTTCCTGCCCGGGTTGAAGAGCTGAAGAAATCTGCTGCTCGAACCGGTGCAATCAATGCTTTAATCTGGGCAAAAGCCTGGGTGCCAGATTTTGATCCTATTGAAGCGGCTCAGGGTTATCCCAGTTTGAAGGAAGACGGGTCAGAATTTGGTGAAGCGGATCTGCGAGCCATAAACCGGGAGGTACGGCCGCTAGCTTGTCAACTAGCTGAGGAAGCAGATTTGTCTCATTATCAAGCCCAATATGACAGCCAGAACAAGCGAATAGCTGCACCAATCCATGAATCGGAAAACCTGATCCCTCCAATCCGTAAGCATACTTACGCTCCCGATATTGACCCGTCTTCGCTAATCCATGACGAAGCTGTTTTTCAAGCATTGATGGGAATTGACTGGACAACTGTGGATTTCCAGCCACTTGGTAGAGAAACGGAAGCCGAAGCAGCGCAGGATGACCCACAACCATCAGGCCAGGCTGGTGGCCAAGCTTAAACCGGAAGCCGGTTTTAAAACTGTCTCTCCTTTGTGAAAAACAATTATGTTATTATGGGCACCATGCTGCCTTGTAATAGGCTAGCTGATACTTTTGATGTTGATATGCCTTCGCGCATAACTTGTTCTTCCTGTGGTAATGAACTTTGCAAAATGCTTTCTGCCACCATTGAGTGTGAAGTTGGCTTGGCCAACCTTGAAGCGGAGCTTTTGCAAACCCACACTGTTGGAGGAAATAACAACTCCTGTATATGTATATGACACTTGTTACCATGTAAACCGTGCTAGGTTATAATGAACACCGTGTTACTCCATAAGAGGATGTTAACAACAAGGATCAAACCGGACAAATAGTCTCCGGATTGATGTGAACTGTGTTCCGTCAATTGATTGGTTAAAAAACTTTGTTGGTTTAAAGAACACAATAAAAAGCAAAAACCTCCCTTCAAAGAAAAGTATGAAGCAAAAGCAACGACAAAAATGTTTGCCAAAAAAGATTTATTTAAACTGATCAAATGGCGCAACCATGGCCAAACACGACCAAGCTCCCGTTAGGTGTAACTATGGTTCTAGTTAGCCAGGTCCCCAAGTGATTCTTGTGGCATTTATGCCGACCAAATGGCGTGGTCATGGTTCGGGTTCGACCAAGCCCCCAAGTGATTCTGTGGCCTTAGGCCGATCAAGAGGCATGACTGGTTCAGACATGACCAAGTCCCCAAGTGATCTGGTGGCTTTCGCCTATCAAGAGGCATGGTATTGGTTCGGACACGACCAATCCTCCAAGTGATATAACATGATGCTTTTAGCAAAGCGAACTCAAGGGGTAAACCGGAGGCCGTTTTAGAGCAACTCCGTGTAACCTCACATGATGTAAAAGAACAGATACCCCGCTTTAGCTGAGGTTCCGGTTTATTGTACTTAATCATAATATATACATTGTATGTACATAAGTATAGCCAATGGCTCAGGTATAGTAAGGCCGAAGATGAGCTATATTCCACGGCCTGTTAGTCTCTTCCTCTGATGTACGTGAGTCCTTATGCTCTCGAATATTGATCAGATAGTACGACCCGTTGTGCAGATTCTTGCTGACCACGAAAGGCCCCTCCCAAGGTGGGGATAGCTTATGCATATCAGTCTGATCTTGGATGAGCCGAAGCACCAAATCTCCTTCCTGGAAGGCTCTGGTTCTGACTCGGCGACTGTGATAACGACGAAGATCCTGCTGGTAAATCACCGACCGGGCGGCTGCGATGTCATGCTCTTCATCCAACCGGTCCAAAGCATCTTGCCATGCTGTCTCGTTGTCCGCTTCAACATAAGCCGTGACACGAGGTGAGTCATGACGGATATCGCTGGGGAGAACCGCCTCCGCTCCATAAACCATGAAGAACGGTGTGTATCCTGTTGATCTGTTGGATGTTGTATTGATGCTCCATAACACAGATGGTAATTCTTCTACCCAACAACCCAGCGTTCTCTGCAAAGGAACCATGAGCCGGGGCTTGATGCCTCTCAAGATCTCTTGATTAGCTCTTTCCGCTTGACCATTGGACTGTGGATGTGCCACTGATGAAACGTTGAGCCGGATGTGCTCCCGTTCGCGGAACTCCTTCATAGCACCTTTGGATAAATTGGTACCATTATCTATGATAATACTGTGCAGAAAGCCAAACCGGAAAAGCACCTTTTTGATGAACTAAACCGCTGTGGCCGCATCACAATTGCTAACAGGTTCTGCCTCCACCCACTTTGTAAACTTGTCCACCGCCACCAGGAGGTGGGTCTTCTTATCTTTGGACCTTTTGAAAGGCCCAACCATATCCAGCCCCCAAGTCGCAAACGGCCAAGTAATTGGAATCATCCTCAATTCTTGAGCCATTACATGAGCACGTCTTGAAAACCTTTGGCAACCATCACATCGTCTGACCAGATCCTTCGCATCAGCATGAGCAGTTAACCAATAGAAACCATGGCGAAACGCTTTAGCCACCAGAGACTTTGAACCGGCGTGGTGACCACAATCTCCTTCGTGGATCTCCCACAAAATTTCACGGCCTTCTTCAGGAGACACGCAATGTTGAAAAGCTCCTGATACACTGCAATGACGTAACTCACCGTTGATGACAGCCATGGACTTGGATCGCCGGATTATCTGCCGGGCCAGAATCTCATCTTCTGGCAACTCGCCCCGGTTCTTGTACGCCAGATAAGGAAGCGTCCAATCCGGAATAACATGAAGAACTGCCACCAATTGAGCCTCCGGATCAGGAATGGCCAAATCCTCTTCACCAGGGATCTTCACCGACGGGTTGTGCAGCACATCTAGAGAAACATTGGGTGGGACCGGTTTGCACTGAGAGCCCAGCCGGCTTAAGTGTCCGCTGCTTCATTTTTCCGCCGGTCCACGTGGTCCACCTGATAGCCTCTGAAATAACCTGCAACAATATCCACCTCACGACAATATGCTGCCATGAGTGGGTCCTTGGAGTCCCAAGTGCCAGACACTTGCTGAGCCACAAGGTCCGAATCACCGAAGCACTTAACTCGACTTAGATTCATCTTCTTAGCCATCCGAAGACCATGGAGCAAGGCTTCATACTCAGCTACATTGTTAGTACAAGGGAACATTAAATGGAGAACATAACAAAACTTATCACCTCGTGGGGAAGTTAATACGACTCCAGCCCCCGAGCTTTCCAATTGCCTCGATCCGTCAAAATGGATGGTCCAATACGCATGATCCGACTTTTCTTCAGGTGCTTGCATTTCCGTCCAATCATTGATGAAATCAACAAGTGCTTGAGACTTAATCGCTGTCTGAGGCACATATTTCAAACCGTACGGCCCCAGCTCTATAGCCCACTTTGCAATCCGGCCAGTTGCTTCCCGGTTCTAGATGATATCTCCCAAAGGAGCAGAACTGACCACCGTAATTGGGTGCCCTTGTAAGTATTGCTTAAGCTTCCGGCTTGCCATAAAAACTCCGTACACCAGCTTCTGCCAATGCGGATACCTTTGCTTGGACTCAATGAGTACCTCGCTGATATAATAGACCGGACGTTGAACCGGATGCTCCTTACCTGCCTCCTTTCGTTCCACCACAATAGCCACACTGACCGCACGAGCATTAGCAGCAACATATAGCAGTAACGGCTCCTTGTTAATGGGAGCGGCGAGCACAGGCGGATTGGCCAATTGCCGCTTTAAGTCCTCAAATGCTTCATCATCAGCAGAACTCCAGATGAACTGATCCATCTTCTTCAACATCTGATACAAAGGGAGCGCCTTCCCACCCAGGCGGCTGATAAATCGGCTTAACGCGGCAATCCGGCTTGCCAGGCGTTGAACATCATTGGTACACTTCGGTTTAGCCAGGGAGGTGATGGCTGTGATCTTCTCCGGATTAGCCTCAATTCCCCCGTTGGACACCAGAAAACCCAGTAACTTGCCCGCCGGTACACCAAAGACACACTTGTCCGGATTAAGCATCATCTTGTACGTACTTAGGTTATCAAAGGTTTCCTTCAAATCATCAACCAGAGTCTCCTTCTCCCTGGATTTAACCACGATATCATCCACGTAAGCATGTACATTACGGCCAATCTGCTTGTGAAGACAATTTTGTACACACCGTTGATAAGTTGCCTGGGCACTTTTGAGCCCAAAGGGCATAGACACATAGCAGAAGGCTCCAAAGGGAGTTATGAATGCCGTCTTCTCCTGGTCCTTAACTGCCATTTTGATCTGATGATAGCCAGAATATGCATCCAAAAAACTTAAACGCTCACAACCCGCCGTAGCATCAATGATTTGATCAATACGGGGGAGGGCAAAAGGATCTGCTGGACAAGCTTTATTAAGATCTATGTAATCCACACACATATGCTTGGTGCCGTTTTTCTTAAGGACTAGCACCGGATTGGCAAGCCACCCAGGGTGAAAAACTTCAACAATAAAACCAGCTGCTAAGAGCCTGACTACCTCTTCCCCAATCGCCTTGCGTCTTTCTTCGTTAAACCGGTGGAGGAACTGTTTCACCGGTTTGTATTTAGGATCCACATTAAGTGTGTGCTCAGCGAGTTGCCTCGGTACACCTGGCATGTCAGAGGGCTTCCATGCAAAAATGTCCCGATTCTCACGGATGAACTCGATGAGCGCGCTTTCCTATTTCGGATCCAAGTTGGCACTAATGCTGAACTGCTTGGACGAATCGCCAGGCACGAAGTCAACAAGCTTAGTTTCTGCCGGATCATGCTCCGTAGTTGGCTTCTTCAACGGAGTCATGTCTGCCGGATCAACATTGTCTTTATAGTACTTCAACTCCTCGGTGGCACAAACTGACTCTGCATAGGCCGCATCTCCTTCCTCGCATTCCAAAGCGATTTTGCGGCTTCCGTGAACCGTTATTATCCCCTTGTGACCCGGCATCTTGAGCTACAAATACACATAACAGGGCCGAGCCATAAACTTGGCGTATGCCGGACGCCCAAACAGGGCATGATATGGACTTTGGATTTTCATCACTTCAAACGTTAATGTCTCCGATCTGGAATCATGATCATCCCCAAAGGCCACTTCAAGAGCTATCTTACCAACGGGATATGCTGATCTGCCAGGCACTACACCGTGGAATACTGTATTGGACGGTTTGAGATTCTTATCTGGAAGTCCCATATGACGGAAGGTCTCATAGTATAGGATGTTAATGCTGCTCCCTCCATCCATGAGCACCTTGGTGAACTTATAACCTCCCACCTGAGGCGCCACCACCAGAGCCAACTGACCCGGATTATCGACCTGGAGTGGGTGATCCTCTCTGCTCCATATGATTGGCTGTTCAGACCAACGTAGATAATGGGGTGTGGCCGGTTCAACAGAGTTGACTGCCCGCCTCTGAACCTTCTGGTCTCGCTTGTCCAAGCTAGTGGTAAAGACATGGTACTGCCCATTACTCAACTGTTTTGGGTTGCTTTGGTAACCTGACTGTTGCTGCTGTTGGTTGTAACCACCCTGGTTGTTCTGACTATTTTGACCATTATGTCCGCCCGGATTACCATTAAATCCTGAACCGGAACTTCCTCCACCGTAACCCGGCCCGGACCCTGAGCCACCGCCAGATCCGTGATCATACCGGAAATTATTAGAATTCTTGAACTCTTGCATAATAAAGCAATCCTTCCAAAGGTGGTTTGCTGGCTCCTCCTTCGTCCCATGTCTTGGACAGGGCTGGCTTAGCAGATAGTTCAGGCGTTTTGGGTTGGGGTTGGGCGCTCCACTATGATTTTTCGGCCTACCCTTGCGCCGTTGGCCATTGTCCTGTACGTTGGTATTAGCCACAAAATCCATGTTGCCATCCGCTTTACACTTGCCTCCTCCGCCATTGCCTATCCAGTGATGCTGCTGACCTTTGGAGCTGCTGTTCTTCTCCCCCTTCCCTGTCTTGTCATCACCAGATTCGGGATCCTTGGTACTATCAGAATCAGCATATTTTACCAAAGCGGCCATGAGGGTCCCCCTTTGGTGCAATGACGCTTCATCCGTCCCAATTTCAACTTCAGGGGCCCAAACCGGCAGTTGCCTTCTAGGGTTAATACTGCGGTGTCAGCGTTGATGCGGTCTGAGGAGTGCAACACTTGTGAAACCGGCGTACCCAATGAGTCGTTGACTCTCCTTCCTCCTGGACGCATGCAGCTAAGTCCACTATCGACATATGCTGTTTACAGGTATCCTTGAAATTGTTGATAAACCGTGCTCGTAATTGGGCCCATGAACTGATAGAATTAGCGGGCAAGCTTTTTAACCAAGTACGGGCCGTTCCTTCAAGCATCATGGTGAAGTATTTCGCACACGCCGTGTCATCCACATCAAGCATCTCCATGGCCATCTCATAGCTCTCTACCCATGTCTCTGGTGGTTAATCCGCCGTATAATTTGGTACCTTGCATGGGCCTTTGAAATCCTTGGGCAAACACACGTTGCATAAAGCGGGGATGAGGCAAGGCACCCCCAAAGAACTAGAAGTAACACCAGGTTCAATTGAAATGGTTGGACGAACCGGCGTGAGCTGCCGAGCCTGATGCTGTGCGACTAACTCGGCCTCCCTACGCGCTCGGGCCCGGTTCACCACTTCCTGAGCGTCATCAGCACCACCCGTCAGGTTGTTACCATGGGGTGCTCCATGTCGTTCATTACTCGACACTGCTGGTTCATCCATATGTCTGCTATAGCTCCGGCTTGGACAGGGGGTCGAGTGGATTCGGTCGCGGCTGTACGAGTACGCCTCCTATTGGGCCAAAGCTGTCCTCAGAAGTTCCTTGACCCGTCGCGTCTCTACTGCTTGCGGCGAGTCACCTTCAACTGGAATGGCCTCAACAAGATTGTCCATTGGGTTGGAGTAGTGACCCGGAGGTGTTAAAGCATCCCGAGGTATAACGGTGTTTTGACGAGGCGGGTCCATCTGACGGGGCTGACCGGTGCACCGGTCCCAGGGGCTTCTGCCCGGTTCCCCTCCAGCGGATTACTGGCTCTTGGTCCTGGAGTGTTGAAAAGGTCTCTGGCCTCGAAAACCGGAGGTAAGCGGGACCGGTGCTTCCTCCTCATGACTTCATGCGACGCGCTCTGATCCAACATAAGCCTATAGGCCCGTGCGTCTAAAGCGGCCCGCTCTGCGGCCATCCTGGTGTCCTCAGCCGCCAGATCCGTTTTGGCCTGGGTGATTTGTTTCTTTACCTTTGCAATCTCCATGTTGTGAGCGTCCTGATCTGGCGGATTAACTTCTGCCATAAGCACAGCCAACGCATCAAAAAGTTCTGATAGAACCTGAGCCGGTGGGCGCACAGGGCCTCCCGCCCCGGCAACCGTTGCCGCTGCTGAACCGGAGATCGTTGCCACGGCTGTCGAAGAGTGAAGTGCTGCTTGTGTTCTGGTCATGAATATTCCAACCCGGTTAGGCAGATCAGAGGGGTCCGGAATACTGTCGCCATCGGAACAGCTCTCAATCCGGCCATCTTGTAGCTGATAAAGAGATTCGGTTTCTCCGGTCGAAGATTCATCACCGGAACGAACGGCAGTCGCCCCACAAAGCTCCGATCCATCCTCATAACTCCCTCCATGGATTATTCCCACGAAGGCACGCTTCATGGCCGGTTTAATCCGGGCGGATCGCGTACGCTGAGCCGTCTCGACGAGGTCGGTGCAGATGTCCGGCTCAGGGCCCGGTTCACCGATCTTGCCAACGAAAACGTGAATGCTACCAAAGGGGACCCGGTATCCGTACTCAATTGAGCTGGCCTCGGGGCCCCAGCCAGCGTCGTCGATGTAGAGTTTGCCGCGACGACTCTTAGTCATCCGGCCTACAGCGTAGCCCTCGAGTCTTTTAAAGCGGCCCTCCAAGAACCGGAAACCATCGTGCGATTGCCCCACGGTGGGCGCCAACTGTCGTGGTTTTGTCACGGCAGTTGTCCTAGAGAAAGGACTTAGTCGTGGAGCCATCGCCACGGGTTAGCTTGAAGGGGTTAAAGCGGACACAAGGACGCAAGAGAGTTTATACTAGTTTGGCCCCTTCAATGAAGGTAAAAGCCTACGTCTAGTTGTGATGGAATTGATGGGTGTTTCGATGACTAGGGAGCAAATAAGCTTCGCCTATGTCTCGAGTTGTTGTCTCTCTTCAACCGTCGCCGGGTTGTCCCCTTATATACATGGGGACGCCCGTCGGTTCACAGAGTCCCGATACCGGCTCATAGATGCGTCCGGTTCGGTCTCCACTATTCCTAACCTATAACACAAGTTACATACCGACGCCGGTTTATAGCTATAGGCCTTAAACCGATTATGGGCCTTTAGCCCTCATCTGGCCTCATGGGCTTTTATCACACTCAACTACTAATGAAGTTAACCCGGCTTGTCCTGGCCGGTTTACGCTTAGTAGTAATATCCCCAACACTATGACTATGAGATTATGCAACTCCCGTTTACCGGAGGAACACTTTGTGTGCTACCAAACGTCACAACGTAACTGGGTGATTATAAAGGAGCTCTACAGGTGTCTCCAAAGGTGAATGTTGGGTTGGCGTATTTCGAGATTAGGATTTGTCACTCCGATTGTCGGAGAGGTATCTCTGGGCCCTCTCGGTAATGCACATCACATAAGCCTTGCAAGCATTACAACTAATAAGTTAGTTGCAAGATGATGTATTATGAAACGAGTAAAGAGACTTGCCGATAACGAGATTGAACTAGGTATTAAGATACCGACGATCGAATCTCGGGCAAGTAACATACCGATGACAAAGGGAACAACATATGTTGTTATGCGGTCTGACTGATAAAGATCTTCGTAGAATATGTGGGAGCCAATATGAGCATCCAGGTTCCGCTATTGGTTATTGACCGGAGACGTGTCTCGGTCATGTCTACATTGTTCTCGAACCCGTAGGGTCCGCACGCTTAAGGTTTCGTTGACAGTTATATTATGAGTTTATGAGTTTTGATGTACCTAAGGAGTTCGGAGTCCCGGATGAGATCGGGGACATGACGAGGAGTCTCAAAATGGTCGAGACGTAAAAATCGATATATTGGACGACTATATTCGGACATCGGAAAGGTTCTGAGTGATTCGGGTATTTTCGGAGGTACCGGGGAGTTACGGGAATACAAGGAAGAAGCAATGGGCCTTAATGGGCCTTAGTGGAAAGGACCAGGAGGTGGCGCGCACCCCTCCCAAGCCCAGTCCGAATTGGACAAGGGGTTTGGGGCGCGGCCCCTCTCTCCCTTCCTTCCCCTCTTCCCCCTTTCCCCCTTCTCCTAGTTGGACTAGGAAAGGAGGAAACCTACTCCAACTAGGAGTAGGAATCCTACTCCCTGGCGCGCCCCTCCTAGGGCCGGCCTCCTCCCCTTGATCCTTTATATACGGGGGCAGGGGCACCCCTAGACACACAAGTTGATCCACGTGATCATATTCTTAGCCGTGTGCGGTGCCCCCTTCCACCATAATCCTCGATAATATTGTAGCAGTGCTTAGGCGAAGCCTTGCGACGGTAGAACATCAAGATCGTCACCACACGGTCGTGCTGACGAAACTCTTCCCTGACACTTTGCTGGATCGGAGTCCGGGGATCGTCATCGAGTTGAACGTGTGCTAAAACTCGGAGGTGCCGTAGTTTCGGTACTTGATCAGTCGGGCCGTGAAGACGTACGACTACATCAACCGCGTCGTGCTAACGCTTCCACTGTCGGTCTACAAGGGTACGTAGATCACACTCTCCCCTCTCGTTGCTATGCATCACCATGATCTTGCATGTGCGTAGGAATTTTTTTGAAATTACTACGTTCCCCAACAGTGGCATCCGAGCCTAGGTTTTATGTATTGATGTTATATGCACGAGTAGAACACAAGTGAGTTGTGGGCGATATAAGTCATACTGCTTACCAGCATGTCATACTTTGGTTCGGCGGTATTGTTGGACGAAGCGGCCCGGACCGACATTACGCGTACGCTTACGCGAGACCGGTTCTCCCGACGTGCTTTGCACAAAGGTGGCTAGCGGGTGACAGTTTCTCCAACTTTAGTTGAACCGAGTGTGGCTACGCCCGGTCCTTGCGAAGGTTTAAACAGCACCAACTTGACAAACTATCGTTGTGGTTTTGATGCGTAGGTAAGATTGGTTCTTGCTTAAGCCCGTAGCAGCCACGTAAAACTTGCAACAACAAAGTAGAGGACGTCTAACTTGTTTTGCAGGGCATGTTGTAATGTGATATGGTCAAGACATGATGCTAAATTTTACTGTATGAGATGATCATGTTTTGTAACCAAGTTATCGGCAACTGGCAGGAGCCATATGGTTGCCGCTTTATTGTATGAAATGCAATTGCGCTGTAATGCTTTACTTTATCACTAAGCGGTGCGATAGTCCTGGAAGCATAAGATTGGTGAGACGACAACGATGCTACGATGGTGATCAAGGTGTCGCGCCGGTGACGATGGTGATCACGACGGTGCTTCGAAGATGGAGATCACAAGCACAAGATGATGATGGCCATATCATATCACTTATATTGATTGCATGTGATGTTTATCTTTTATGCATCTTATCCTGCTTTGATTGACGGTAGCTTTTTAAGATGATCTCTCACTAATTATCAAGAAGTGTTCTCCCTGAGTATGCACCATTGCGAAAGTTCTTCGTGCTGAGACACCATGTGATGATCGGGTGTGATAGGCTCTACGTTCAAATACAACGGGTGCAAAACAGTTGCACACGCGGAATACTCAGGTTATACTTGACGAGCCAAGCATACACAGATATGGCCTCGGAACACGGATACCGGAAGGTCGAGCGTGAATCATATAGTAGATATGATCAACATAGTGATGTTCACCATTGAAACTACTCCATCTCACGTGATGATCGGACATGGTTTAGTTGATTTGGATCACGTGATCACTTAGAAGATTAGAGGGATGTCTTTCTAAGTGGGAGTTCTTAAGTAATATGATTAATTGAACTTTAAATTTATCATGAACTTAGTCCTGGTAGTATTTTGCAAATTATGTTGTAGATTAATAGCTCGCGTTGTTGCTTCCCTGTGTTTATTTTGATATGTTCCTAGAGAAAATTGTGTTGAAAGATGTTAGTAGAAATGATGCGGATTGGATCCGTGATCTGAGGTTTATCCTCATTGCTGCACAGAAGAATTATGTCCTTGATGCACCGCTAGGTGACAGACCTATTGCAGGAGCAGATGCAGACATTATGAACGTTTGGCTAGCTCAATATGATGACTACTTGATAGTTTAGTGCACCATGCTTAATGGCTTAATCGGGACTTCAAAGACGTTTTGAACGTCATGGACCATATGAGATGTTCCAGGAGTTGAAGTTAATATTTCAAGCAAAAACCCGAGTTGAGAGATATGAAGTCTCCAACAAGTTCTATAGCTAAAAGATGGAGGAGAATCGCTCAACTAGTGAGCATGTGCTCAGATTGTCTGGGTACTACAATCGCTTGAATGAAGTGGGAGTTAATCTTCCAGATAAGATAGTGATTGACAGAATTCTCTAGTCACCATCACCAAGTTAGTAGAACTTCGTGATGAACTATAATATGCAAGGGATAACGGAAACGATTCCCAAACTCTTCGTAATGCTGAAATTGACGAAGGTAGAAATCGAGAAAAACATCAAGTGTTGATGGTAGACAAGACCACTAGTTTCAAGAAAAGGGCAGAGGGAAGAAGGGGAACTTCAAGAAGAACAGCAAGCAAGTTGCTGCTCAAGTGAAGAAGCCCAAGTCTGGTCCTAAGCCTGAGACTAAGTGCTTCTACTGCAAAGGGACTGGTCACTGGAAGCGGAACTACCCCAAGTGATTGGCGGATAAGAAGGATGGAAAAGTGAACATAAGTATATTTGATATACATGTTATTGATGTGTACTTTACTAGTGTTTATAGCAACCCCTCAGTATTTGATACTAGTTCAGTTGCTAAGATTAGTAACTCGAAACGGGAGTTGCAGAATAAACAGAGACTAGTTAAGGGTGAAGTGACGATGTGTGTTGGAAGTGGTTCCAGGATTGATATGATCATCATCGCACACTCCCTATAATTTTGGGATTAGTGTTGAACCTAAATAAGTGTTATTTGGTGTTTGCGTTGAGCATGAATATGATTTGATCATGTTTATACGGTTATTCATTTAAGTAAGAGAATAAACTGTTGTTCTGTTTACATGAATAAAACCTTATATGGTTACACACCCAATGAAAATAGTTCGTTGGATCTCGATCGTAGTGATACACATAATCATAATATTGAAAGCAAAAGATGCAAAATTAATAATGATAGTGCAACTTATTTGTGGCACTGCCGTTTAGGTCATATTGGTGTAAAGCGCATGAAGAAACTCCATGCTGATGGGCTTTTGGAATCACTTGATTATGAATCAATTGATGCTTGTGAACCATGCCTCATGGGCAAGATGACTAAGACTCTGTTCTTCGGAACAATGGAGCGAGCAACAGATTTGTTGGAAATCATACATACTGATGTATGTGGTCCGATGAATATTGAGGCTCGCGACAGGTATCATTATTTTCTGATCTTGATAGATGATTTGAGCAGATATGAGTATATCTACTTGATGAAACATAAGTCTGAAACATTTGAAAAGTTCAAATAATTCCAGGGTGAAGTGGAAAATCATCATGACAAGAAAAAAAAAGTTTCTATGATCTGATCGCGGAGACAAATATTTGAGTTACGAGTTTGGTCTTCAATTAAAACATTGTGGAATAGTTTCACAAACTCATGCCACCTGGAACACCACAGCATAATGGTGTGTCCGATCGTCATAACCGTACTTTATTGGATATAGTGCAATCTATGATGTCTCTTACCAATCTACCACTATCGTTTTGGGGTTATGCATTAGAGACAACTGCATTCACGTTAAAAAGGGCACCATCTAAATCCGTTGAGACGACACAATCTGAATTATGGTTTGGCAAGAAACCGAAGTTGTCGTTTCTTAAAGTTTTGGGTTGTGATGCTTATGTGAAAAAGTTTCATCCTGATAAGCTCAAACCCAAATTGGAGAAATATGTCTTCATAGGATACCCAAAGAAGACTGTTGGGTACACCTTCTATCACAGATCCGAAGGCAAGACATTCGTTGCTAAGAATGGATCCTTTCTAGAGAAGGAGTTTCTCTCGAAAGAAGTGAGTGGGAGGAAAGTAGAAAACTTGATAAGGTAATTGTACCTTCTCCCTTATTGGAAAGTAGTTCATCGCAGAAATTTGTTCTTGTGACTACTACACTAATTAGTGAGGAAGCTAATGATGATGATCATGTAACTTCAGATCAAGTTACTACCGAATCTCGTAGGTAAACCAGAGTGAGATCCGCACCAGAGTGGTACGGTAATCCTGTTCTGGAAGTCATGTTACTAGACCATGATGAACTTGCGAACTATGAGGAAGCGATGATGAGCCCAGATTCCGCGAAATGGTTTGAGGCCATGAAATCTGAGATATGATCCATGTATGAGAACAAAGTATGGACTTTGATGGATTTGCCCGATGATCGGCAAGCCATAGAAAATAAATGGATCTTCAAGAGGAAGACGGACACTGATAGTAGTGCTACTATCTACAAAGCTAGACTTGTCAAAAAGGTTTTTTTGACAAAGTTCAAGGTGTTGACTACGATGAAATTTTCTCACTCGTAGCGATGCTTAAGTCTGTCCCAATCATGTTAGCAATTGCCGCATTTTTATGAAATCTGGCAAATGGATAAACAAAACTGCATTCCTTAATGGATTTATTAAAGAAGAGTTGTATATGATACAACCAGAAGGTTTTGTCAATCCTAAAGGTGCTAACAAAATGTGCAAGCTCCAGCGATCCATCTATGGACTGGTGCAAGCATCTCGGAGTTGGAATATGCGTTTTGATGAGATGATCAAAGCATATAGTTTTATACAGACTTGCGGTGAAGCCTGTATTTACAAGAAAGTGAGTGGGAGCACTACAACATTTCTGATAAGTATATGTGAATGACATATTGTTGATCGGAAATAATGTAGAATTATTCTGCAAAGCATAAAGGAGTGTTTTGAAAGAAGTTTTTCAAAGAAAGACCTCGGTGAAGCTGCTTACATATTAAGCATCAAGATCTATAGAGATAGATCAAGATGCTTGATAAGTTTTTTTTCAATGAGTACATACCTTGACAATATTTTGAAGTAGTTCAAAAATTGGAATAGTCAAAGAAAGAGTTCTTGGCTGTGTTACAAGGTGTGAAATTGAGTAAGACTCAAAGCCCGACCACGACCGAAGATAGAAAGAGAATGAAAGTCATTCCCTATGCCTCAGCCATAGGTTCTATAAAGTATGCCATGCTGTGTACCAGATCTATTGTATACCCTACACTGTGTTAAGCAAGGGAGTATAATAGTGATCTAAGAGTAGATCACTGGACAGCGGTCAAAATTATCCTTAGTGGAATAAGGAAATATTTCTCAATTATGGAGGTGACAAAAAGGTTCGTCGTAAAAAGTTACGTCGATGCAAGTTTTGACACAGATCTGGATGACTCTAAGTCTCGATCTAGATACATATTGAAAGTGGGAGCAATTAGCTAGAGTAGCTCCATGCAGAGCATTGTAGACATAGAATTCGCAAAATACTTATGGATCTGTATGTGACAGACCCGTTGACTAAAATTATCTCACAGGCAAAACATGATCACACCTTAGTACTCTTTGGGTGTTAATCACATAATTGATGTGAACTAGATTACTGACTCTAGTAAACCCTTTGGGTATAGGTCACATGACAATGTGAACTATGGGTGTTAATCACATGGTGATGTGAACTATTAGTGTTGAATCACATGGCGATGTGAACTAGATTATTGACTCTAGTGCAAGTGGGAGACTGAAGGAAATATGCCCTAGAGGCAATAATAAAGTTATTATTTATTTCCTTATATCATGATAAATGTTTATTATTCATGCTAGAATTGTATTAACCGGAAACATAATACATGTTTGAATACATAGACAAACAGAGTGTCACTAGTATGCCTCTATTAGACTAGCTCGTTAATCGAAGATGGTTATGTTTCCTAACCATGAACAAAAGAGTTGTTATTTGATTAACGGGATCACATCATTAGAAGAATGATGTGATTGACTTGACCCATTCCGTTAGCTTAGCACTCGATCGTTTAGTATGTTGCTATTGCTTTCTTCATGACTTATACATGTTCCTATGACTATGAGATTATGCAACTCCCGTTTACCGGAGGAACACTTTGTGTGCTACCAAACGTCACAACGTAACTGGGTGATTATAAAGGAGCTCTACAGGTGTCTCCAAAGGTGAATGTTGGGTTGGCGTATTTCGAGATTAGGATTTGTCACTCCGATTGTCGGAGAGGTATCTCTGGGCCCTCTCGGTAATGCACATCACATAAGCCTTGCAAGCATTACAACTAATAAGTTAGTTGCAAGATGATGTATTATGAAACGAGTAAAGAGACTTGCCGATAACGAGATTGAACTAGGTATTAAGATACCGACGATCGAATTTCGGGCAAGTAACATACCGATGACAAAGGGAACAACGTACGTTGTTATGCGGTCTGACCGATAAAGATCTTCATAGAATATGTGGGCGCCAATATGAGCATCCAGGTTCCGCTATTGGTTATTGACCGGAGACGTGTCTCGGTCATGTCTACATTGTTATCGAACCCGTAGGGTCCGCACGCTTAAGGTTTCGATGACAGTTAGATTATGAGTTTATGAGTTTTGATGTACCGAAGGAGTTCGGAGTCCCGGATGAGATCGGGGACATAACGAGGAGTCTCGAAATGGTCGAGATTTAAAAATCGATATATTGGACGACTATATTCGGACATCGGAAAGGTTCCGAGTGATTCGGGTATTTTCGGAGGTACCGGGGAGTTACGGGAATATGAGGGAGAAGCAATGGGCCTTAATGGGCCTTAGTGGAAAGGACCAGGAGGTGGTGCGCCCCCCTCCCAAGCCCAGTCCGAATTGGACAAGGGGTTTGGGGCGCGGCCCCTCTCTTCCTTCCTTCCCCTCTTCCCCCCTTTCCCCCCTTCTCCTAGTTGGACTAGGAAAGGAGGAAACCTACTCCAACTAGGAGTAGGAATCCTACTCCCTGGCGCGCCCCTCCTAGGGCCGGCCTCCTCCCCTTGATCCTTTATATACGGGGGCAGGGGGCACCCCTAGACACACAAGTTGATCCACGCGATCATATTCTTAGCCGTGTGCGGTGCCCCCTTCCACCATAATCCTCGATAATATTGTAGCGGTGCTTAGGCGAAGCCCTGCGACGGTAGAACATCAAGATCGTCACCACGCCATCGTGCTGACGGAACTCTTCCCCGACACTTTGCTGGATCGGAGTCCGGGGATCGTCATCGAGATGAACGTGTGCTAAAAGTCGGAGGTGCCGTAGTTTCAGTGTTTGATCGGTCGGGCCGTGAAGATGTACGACTACATCAACCGCGTTGTGCTAACGCTTCCGCTGTCGGTCTACAAGGGTACGTAGATCACACTCTGGCCTCTCGTTGCTATGCATCACCATGATCTTGCGTGTGCGTAGGAATTTTTTTGAAATTAGTACATTCCCCAACAGGTAGATGCCTCATTGAAGAATTATCTACCAAAGATGGCAATACCTAGATCTATCCTTGCTTTTTATGCCTAGCTAGGGGGGTCAAACGATAGCGCTTATTGGGAGGCAACCCAATTTTATTTTTATTCCTTGCTTTTTGCTCCTATTTAATAATAAATAATTTATCTAGCTGTTTTGGTTGTGTTTTTTGTGTTTAATTAGTGTTTGTGCCAAGTAGAACCGTTGGGAAGACTTGGGGAAAGTCTTGTTAATCTTGCTGTAAAAAACAGAAACTTTAGCACTCACGAGAACTTCTTCCATTTTTATTTGGAAAGTTCTATTTAGTTAATTATTTTTGCATATGATTAATAGATAAATTCCTCATCTAGAAATTTAGTTTAGAATTTTTGGGGTTCCGAATCTTGCGCTAGCTACAGATTACTACAGACTGTTCTGTTTTGGACAGATTCTATTTTTCGTGTGTTGTTTGCTTATTTTGATGAATCTATGGCTAGTAAAATAGTTTATAAACCATAGAGAAGTGGGAATACAGTAGGTTTAACACCAATATAAATAAATAATGAGTTCATTACAGTACCTTGAAGTGGTCTTTTGTTTTCTTTCGCTAACAGAGCTCACGAGATTTTCTTCTTTAAGTTTTGTGTTGTGAAGTTTTCAAGTTCTGGGTAAAAATTTGATGGATTATGGAACAATGAGTGGCAAGAGCCTAAGCTTGGGGATTCCCATGGCACCCGCAAGATAATATAAGGACACCTAAAAGCCAAAGCTTGGGGATGCCCCGGAAGGCATCCCCTGTTTCGTCTACTTCTATCAGTAACTTTACTTGGAGCTATATTTTTATTCACCACATGATATGTGTTTTGCTTGGAGCGTCTTGTATGATTTGAGTCTTTATTTTTTAGTTTACCATAATCATCCTTGCTGTACACACCTTTTGAGAGAGACACACATGATTCAGAAATTATTAGAATACTCTATGTGCTTCACTTATATCTTTTGAGTTATATAGTTTTGCTTTAGTACTTCACTTATATCTTTTAGAGCACGGTGGTGGATTTGTTTTATAGAAACTATTGATCTCTCATGATTCACTTAGATTATTTTGAGAGTCTTTAATAGCATGGTAATTTGCTTAAATAATCCTTATATGCTAGGTATACAAGATTAATAATAAAATTCTCTTATGAGTGTGTTGAATACTATGAGAAGTTTGATGCTTGATAATTGTTTTGAGATATGGAGATGGTGATGTTAGAGTCATGCTAGTTGAGTAGTTGTGAATTTGAGAAATACTTGTGTTAAAGTTTGTGATTCCCGTAGCATGCACGTATGGTGAACCGTTATGTGATGAAGTCGGAGCACGATTTATTTATTGATTGTCTTCCTTATGAGTGGCGGTCGGGGACGAGCGATGGTCTTTTCCTACCAATCTATCCCCCTAGGAGCATGCGCGTAATACTTTGCTTTGATAATTTGTAGATTTTTGCAATAAGTATATGAGTTCTTTATGACTAATGTTGAGTCCATGGATTATACGCACTCTCACCCTTCCACCGTTGCTAGCCTCTCTAATACCGCGCACCTTTCGCCGGTATCATACAACCACCATATACCTTCCTCAAAACAGCCACCATACCTACCTATCATGGCATTTCCATAGCCATTCCAAGATATATTGCCATGCAACTTCCCACCATTCCGTTTACTATGACACGCTCCATCATTGTCATATTGCTTTGCATGATCGTGTAGTTGACATCGTATTTGTGGAAAAGCCACCGTTCATAATTCTTTCATACATGTCAATCATGTGTCATTGCATATCCCGGTACACCGCCGGAAGTATTCACATAGAGTCATATTTTCTTCTAAGTATCGAGTTGTAATTATTGAGTTGTAAGTGTGATGATCATCATTAGAGCATTGTCCCAGTGAGGAAAGGATGATGGAGACTATGATTCACCCACAAGTCGGGATGAGACTCCGGACGAAAAAAAGAGGCCATAAAAAAATAGAAAAGGCCCAAATAAAAAAATGAGAGAAAAAGAGAGAAGGGACAATGCTACTATCCTTTTACCACACTTGTGCTTCAAAGTAGCACCATGATCTTCATGATAGAGAGTCTCCTTTGTTATCACTTTCATATACTAGTGGGAAATTTTCATTATAGAACTTGGCTTACATATTCCAATGATGGGCTTCCTCAAAATGCCCTAGGTCTTCGTGAGCAAGCAAGTTGGATGTACACCCACTTAGTTTCTTTTTGAGCTTTCATATAGTTATAGCTCTAGTGCATCCGTTGCATGGCAATCACTACTCACTCACATTGATATCTATTGATGGGCATCTCCATAGCCCGTTGATATGCCTAGTTGATGTGAGACTATCTTCTCCCTTTTTGTCTCCTCCACAACCACCATTCTATTCCACCTAAAGTGCTATGTCCATGGCTCACGCTCATGTATTGCGTGAAGATTGAAAAAGTTTTGAGAATGTCAAAAGTATGAAACAATTGGTTGGCTTGTCATCAGGGTTGTGCATGATTTAAATACTTTGTGTGGTGAAGAGAGAGCATAGCCAGACTATATGATTTTGTAGGGATAACTTTCTTTGGCCATGTTATTTTGAAGAGACATAATTGCTTAGTTAGTATGCTTGAAGTATTATTATTTTTATGTCAATATTAAACTTTTGTCTTGAATCTTTTGGATCTGAATATTCATGCCACAATTAAGAAGAATTACATTGAAATTATGCCAAGTAGCATTCCACATCAAAAATTCTGTTTTTATCATTTATCTACTCGAGGACGAGCAGGAATTAAGCTTGGGATGCTTGATACGTCTCCAACGTATCTATAATTTTTGATTGCTCTATGCTATATTATCTACTATTTTGGACATTATTGGGCTTTATTATCCACTTTTATATTATTTTTGGGACTAACCTATTAACCGGAGGCCCAACCCAGAATTGCTGTTTTTTTGCCTCTTTTAGGGTTTCGAAGAAAAGGAATATCAAACGGAGTCCAAACGGAATGAAACCTTCGGGAACATGATTTTCTTACCGAACATGATCCAGGAGACTTGGACCCTACGTCAAGCAACCAACAGGGAGGCCACGAGGTAGGAGGGCGCGCCTACCCCCCAGGCGCGCCCTCCACCCTCGTGGGCCCCCTGTTGCTCCACCGACGTACTTCTTCCTCCTATATATACCTACGTACCCCCAAACGATCAGATACGGAGCCAAAACCCTAATTCCACTGCTGTAACTTTCTGTATCCACGAGATCCCATCTTGGGGCCTGTTCCGGAGCTCCGCCAGAGGGGGCATCGATCACGGAGGGCTTCTACATCAACACCATAGCCTCTCTGATGAAGTGTGAGTAGTTTACCTCAGACCTTCGGGTCCATAGTTATTAGTTAGATGGCTTCTTCTCTCTTTTTGGATCTCAATACAAAGTTTTCCCCCTCTCTTGTGGAGATCTATTCAATGTAATCTCCTTTTGCGGTGTGTTTGTTGAGACCGATGAATTGTGGGTTTATGATCAAGTTTATCTATGAACAATATTTGAATCTTCTCTGAATTCTTTTATGTATGATTGGTTATCTTTGCAAGTCTCTTCGAATTATCAGTTTGGTTTGGCCTACTAGATTAATCTTTCTTGCAATGGGACAAGTGCATAGCTTTGGGTTCAATCTTGCGGTGTCCTTTCCCAGTGATAGTAGGGGCAGCAAGGCACATATTGTATTGTTGCCATCGAGGATAACAAGATGGGGTTTATATCATATTGCATGAGTTTATCCCTCTACATCATGTCATCTTGCTTAAAGCGTTACTCTGTTCTCTTGAACTTAATAGTCTAGATGCATGCTGGATAGCGGTCGATGTGTGGAATAATAGTAGTACATGCAGGCAGGAGTCGGTCTACTTGTCTCGGACGTGATGCCTATATACATGATCATACCTAGATATTCTCATAATTATGCTCAATTCTGTCAATTGCTCAACAATAATTTGTTCACCCACCGTAAAATACTTATGCTCTTGAGAGAAGCCACTAGTGAAACCTATGGCCCCCGTGTCTATCTTCATCATATTAATCTTCCAATACTTAGTTATTTTCATTACTTTTATTTTACTTTGCATCTTTATCATAAGAATACCAAAAATATTATCTTATCATATCTATCAGATCTCACTCTCGTAAGTGACCGTGTAGGGATTGACAACCCCTTATCGCGTTGGTTGCGAGGATTTATTTGTTTTGTGTAGGTGCGAGGGACTCGCGCGTAGCCTCCTACTACATTGATACCTTGGTTCTAAAAAACCGAGGGAAATACTTACGCTACTTTGCTGCACCACCCTTTCCTCTTCAAAGGAAAACCAACGCAAGTGCTCAAGAGGTAGCAGCCACCTCTATGAACATGGTCATGTAAGGTTGGTCCAGGCCGCTTAATCCAACAATACCGCTGAATCAAAATAAGACGTTGGTGGTAAGCATTATGACCATCACTGCTGTCGGTGTTCTGGGAACGGGGGTCCCCAGACTTTCCTTGTGATGGGCTAAGTTGGGACACCCCTGCAGGGTATAAACTTTCGAGAGCCGTGCCCATGGTTATGTGGCAGATGGGAATTTGTTAATATCCGGTTGTAGAGAACTTGACACTTAACTCAATTAAAATGAATCAACCGTGTGTGTAGCTGTGATGGTCTCTTTTCGGCGGAGTCCGGGAAGAGAACACGGTCTAGTGTAATGCTTGAACGTAAGTAGTTTCAGGATCACTTCTTAATCACTTATAGTTTCTCGACCCTGCGTTGCTTCTCTTCTCGCTCTTATTTGCGTATGTTAGCCACCATATATGCTTAGTGCTTGCTGCAACTCCACCTCACTACCTTCTCCTACCTATAAGCTTAAATTGTCTTGATCTCGCGGGTGTGAGATTGTTGAGTCCTCGTGACTCACGGATACTTCCAAACAATTGCAGGTGCCGAGGAATCCAGTGCTGGTGACGATACCGAACTCAAGTGGGAGTTCGACGAGGATTCGGGTCGTTACTATGTTTCTTTTCCGGATGATCAATAGTGGAGCCCAGTTGGGACGATCGGTGATCTAGCATTTGGGGTTGTCTTCCTTTATTTTGGTTCTGTAGTCTGACCTTTGATTGTACCTTGGACGATGTATGGATTATTTATGTATTGTGTGAAGTGGAGATTGTAAGCCAACTCTTTATCCCTTTCTTATTCAGTACATGGGATGTGTGAAGATTACCCCTCTTGCGACAAGCCTATCATGCGGCTATGCCTCTAAGTCATGCCCTGACACGTGGGAGATATAGCATGTCAAAGAAGATCTGCAATTAGCTTTCGTGCTTCTTGAGCCGACTAAGTTTGATCAATTCTACAATATGGCACTAAAGCAAGAAGCTGCTCAGCACAAGTGTGAGGCTTCTAAGAAGAGAGTCAGGGATGCAGTTCAATCTTCTTATTCATCACAAGTGGCAGCTAAGCAACAAAAGTTTTGGTTGCCTCCTCCTCCTCCGTTTCTTCAGTCCTACCAGCAGAAGAGCAAAGGTGGCAATGGATCTTCCCACCCACCCAACCCAGGCTATCAGAACAAAGCTCAATCTCATACTCCAAGGTCAAGTGCTCCTTATCATCGTCCGCTCTCAGAGGTTACTTGCAACAAGTGTCAACAGAAAGGGCACTATGCAAACAAGTGCTTCAACCAAAGGCGCCTTCCGCCTCCTCCTCCCGTGAGATCTTCCAGCAATGCAGTGGTCAAGCATAATCCCAAGCATGCTAGAACATGATGAACGCAGCTCAGGCAGAGGATTCTTCAGAAGTGATCATGGGTAACCTTCCAGTTAACTCTATTCTTGCAAAAGTTCTTTTTGACACTGGTGCATCACATTGTTTCATGTCAAGACCATTTTTTGCCAATCATGAATTCACCTTTTCTTATTTGGGTAAACTCATGGATATCATTTCTCCAGGTAAACGGCTGAGTGCCAGTTTGGGGGTTCCGGATGTTTCCATCAAGATGGGAGACTATAGATTTCTGTCTTCTCCAATGGTTCTTGGTGACTCAGATATTGATCTAATAATCGGCATGGACCGGCTTTCTAAGCACAAGGCTCAGCTTGATTGTGCTGCCAGATAGATTCAATTGACACACTCTTCTGAGTATGTGATCATCTATGCCGCTCGTCACACACTCTTCTGAGTATGTGATCATCTATGCCGCTCGTGACGAAACCATTCGGTTGTTTTCTCTCAATGAAAAGGGCGAGTTGAATGTCATCTCTTAGATTCCAGTCGTTTGCGAATATCAAGACGTCTTTCCAGAAGAGCTTCCGGGAATGCCTCCTCACCGGCCAGTGGAATTCCTTATCGATCTTGAGCCTGGCACGGAACCTGTTTGCAAGCGTCCTTACAAACTTGGACCAAAGGAGTTGAAGAAACAGCTCGATGAACAAGAGCGTCTGGGCCTAAACAGACCGAGTTCATCTCCGTGGGGTTGTGGTGTTCTTTTTGTCCAGAAGAAGGATGGCACAGACCGACTTTGTGTCGACTATCGCCCATTGAACAAGAAGACAATAAAGAACAAGTATCCACTTCCCAACATCAATGAGCTATTCGAGCAACTTAAAGGGGCCAAAGTATTCTCCAAGCTTGACCTCCGTATGGGTTATCATCAGATTCGCATTCATGAACAAGATATCCCCAAGACAGCATTCAGAACACGCTATGGTTCTTATGAATATACTGTCATGTCTTTCGACCTTGTCAATGCTCCTGCAACGTTCTCTCGCATGATGAACTTCATCTTCAACCCTTACACAAATGATTTTGTCCTGGTGTATCTCGATGATATCTTGGTATTTTCCAAGAATAAGGAGGATCATGCCAAGCATTTGAGATTGGTGCTGGGAAAACTCAGAGAGCATCAATTCTATGCAATGTTTTCCAAGTGTGAGTTCTGGCTTGACGAAGTTCTTTACCTTGGTCATATCATCTCCACCAAAGGCATCGCTGTTAATCCCGAGAAGGTGTTTGCAATTGTGAATTGGGAACCTCCTCGGAATGTCAAGCAGCTCCGCAGTTTTCTTGGGCTTGCAAGTTATTGTCGAAGATTCGTTGAGAATTTCTCTAAGATTGCAAAGCCTCTATCCAACCTCCCCCAGAAGCATGTCAACTATGTCTGGACACCTGAGTGTGACGTTGCTTTCAACACCCTGAAGGAGAAGATGGTCACAGCTCCTGTCTTGACTCCTCCTGAGGAATCCAAGCCATTTGAAGTTTTCTGTGATGCCTCCTTACAAGGTCTCGGTGCTGTGTTAATGCAAGAGAAGAAAGTTGTGGCTTATACCTCTCGCCAGTTGAAGCCCACCGAAAGGAACTACCCCACTCACGACCTTGAGTTGGCGGCAGTTGTCCATGCATTATTAACGTGGAGACATCTCTTGTTGGGAAGGAAAGTGGACATCTTCATAGATCATAAGAGCCTCAAGTACATATTCACTCAACCCAACCTCAGCCTCAGGCAGACTCGTTGGGTCGAAATAATTCAAGAATACAATCCGAGTATTAAATATACTCCAGGCAAGGCCAATGCCATTGCAGATGCTTTGAGCAGGAAGGCTTGCTGCAACAGCTTAATTCTCAAGCCCTTCCAACCGGACCTTTGTGAAGCTTTCAGCAAACTAAATCTCGAATTTGTTCCTCAAGGCTTTCTTGCCAACCTCCAAGTCTCTCCTACTTTGGAAGATCAAATTTGTGAGGCACAACTCCTGGATTCCATGGTGAAGAAGGTGAAACATGGGATTGCCAAGAGCCAACCCAATACAAGTGCTATCGCATTGATGACAAAGACACTCTATTCTTCGAGGACCGGATTGTGGTTCCTAAAGGTGATCTAAGGAAAGTCATTATGAACGAGGCACACAATTCCCTTCTATCCATTCATCCTGGAAGTACGAAGATGTACCATGACCTCAAGCAATCATATTGGTGGACTCGAATGAAGCGAGAAATTGCTCAGTTTGTGAATGAATGTGATGTCTGCAGAAGGGAGAAAGCAGAACACCAACGGCTAGCTGGTCTCCTCCAACCTCTTACTATTCTAGAATGGAAGTTTGACCGTATTGAAATGGACTTCGTGACTGGATTTCCCAAGTCCAAGCGCGGAAATGACGCAATCTTTGTTGTCATCGACAAGCTTACTAAAGTGGCTCATTTCCTTCCAATCAAAGAATCTATCACAACAGCTCAGTTGGCAGAGCTATACACCTCCAGGATTGTCTCCTTGCACGGCATTCTGCAATTGATATCTTCAGATCGTGGAAGCATTTTCACCTCTAAGTTTCGGGATTCCTTCCAGAAGGCCATGGGCACCAACATTCGCTTTAGCATAGCCCTCCATCCTCAAACTAGTGGCCAAGTTGAGCGAGTCAATCAAATCCTTGAAGATATGCTCAGGGATTGTGTCATCTCCTTCGGTATGAAGTGGGAAGATTGTCTTCCATATGCCGAGTTCTCCTACAACAACAACTTCCAAGCGAGTTCGGGCAAGGCCCCATTCGAAATTCTCTATGGCAGAAAGTGTCGTACTCCTCTCAGTTGGTCAGAGTCTGGTGAATGCCAACTTCTTGGCAATGACTTAATCACAGAAGCTGAAGAAATGTGTAAAGTCATCCGTTAAAATTTGAAAGCCGCGCAATCGCGCCAGAAGAGTTACTATGATAGCAAGCACCGTGACTTGGCTTTCGAGATCGGAGACCATGTCTACCTCCACGTCTCTCCAATGAAAGGCACTCGTCGCTTCGGTATCAAAGGGAAGATTGCCCCTAGATACGTGGGTCGTTTCAGGATCATTGGCAGAAGAGGCGATCTCGCCTATCAACTTGAGCTTCCGTCCAACTTTGCAAATGTGCATGATGTGTTTCACGTGTCACAGCTTCACAAGTGCTTCAAGACTCCTGAGCGCACCATCAACTTCGAAGAGATTGATCTCCAAGAAGATCTGTCTTATCATGAGCATCCCGTTGCTATTCTTGAAGAAACTGAGCGCAATACTCGCAACAAGTCTATCAAATTCCTGAAAGTGAAGTGGTCACACCATTCCAATCGAGAAGCCACCTGGGAACGCGAGGATCACCTCCGTTCCGAATATCCAGAGTTCTTTCAGTCCTAGATCTCGGGACGAGATCCTCTTGTAGTGGTGGAGTGTTGTAACACCCCAGATGTAACTTGCCATATTTGTAACTCCGACTCTTGACATTTCCGGCCTTAAGTTATGAGATTTCCCTTCGTGGTTGAGTTTTGTCTTTGTTTTGCATTTTGTTCATGTCATGCATTTCATATCATATCATCATGTGCATCGCATTTGCATTCGTGTTTGTCTCATGCATTCGAGCACTTTCCCCGTTGTCCTTTTTGCAATCCGACACTCCAACATGCACCGACTCACCCCTCTTGTCTCATTTCGTGAGCGGGTGTTGAACGTTCGCGGAATGGACCTAGATTTTCCAAGTGGCCTTGGTACACCACCGGTAGACCGCCTATCAAATATCGTTCCATTTGGAGGCCGTTTGATGCTCCAATGGTTAACCGGGTAACCGCAAAGGCCTCTGGTGTGTTGCAGCCCAACACCCCTCCAAAACGGCCCAATAACCCATCTAAACCACTTCCATGTCCTCCGTCGTCGGATCACGATCGTGTGGGCAAAAATGACACCTCATTTGGACACTCCAAACGCCCTCTACCTATATAAACACCCCTTCCCCTCCATTTTCGCGCAGTCCAAACCCTAGATCCACTCCTCCACCATGCCACCGGACACGTCCGCAACGGCCGGACATGTCCAGCCGCCGCTTCCACGTCCCTCCGTCCTTTCACAGCCCGCCACCTCAGCATCACCGTCGCCCGCACCCAACCACACGCCGCCACCTGTCGCCACCACGCCTTCCCTGCCGCCACGGCCCGCCGGACCCGAATCAGGCCCGCGGTGCCCGTCCGCCGCCCGAGCCTCCCCGGCTCCCCCGTACCCGCGCCCTGCCACCACATCACCGAACCGCGTCGCCGCCTGCGCGCCGGATCGCGCCGCCGCCCATCGCCCGCGCGCCTCCCGAGTCGCCGCCGCCAAGCGCCGCGCGCTGCCACGCCGGCCACCGCGCGCCCCATCGTCGCCTCCTCGCCGTCAGGCGAGCGGATCCGGCCTTCCCGGTCGACTCAGACGTCCTCCCCTCCAAGCCCGGCGAGATCCCGGCGATCCTCGAAGTCCGTGCCAACCGGGACCAAATCCACCGGGTGCACCAACCAAACGCCGTCCCCGTCCCGATCCACTCTGTCCCGGTACCACTTCGTCCCGCGTTGACTTTCACGGAGGTGATTTTCTTCTAAGTCCTTTTCCGTGATATTTTCAGGCCATGTTCATTGCATCACATCTCAGTGACCGTAGCTCCAAATGATGCATATGATATATCGATTTGTTCGCCTCGTTGAGCTCTCCATGATATCAGCATTTCCATGAATGTTCATGTTCATTATGATGCCATTTTCATTGATGCAAGAGTACTATAAAATGTTAACTGTTGGTACTTAACAGATCATGAGGTTTTGTCATTTTTGTTGCATTTGATGTGTGCATCATATGAGTATGAGGTCTACATGTGTTTTGGACTACAATATGCCATCTTTACAGGGGTGCTTGTCTTGTATTTTTTGTGATCCATGTGGTGACTAGCACAAGCATGCAAACTAGGCTTCATGATGTTGCTATTTTCAGGGACTTAGGATTTTGCTAAGACCTTTTCCTGCTGTCATTTTGATGCCATGTAAACATGATGCTACAGTGAGATCCATGCTTGTTTTGAGTTTCTTCAGTAAGGATGTTTTGAACATGTGGTTATGCTCTATCCATCCATGCCCCTGTTTGTAATTGTGGAGTTGTCTAGTATGTCTTGTTCTTGCTCTACATTTGCTATAAAATGTTCCTGACAGATTGTTTACATAATAAATTTTTCCATGATTGTTGCTAGTGATCCATGCATCCTATGAACTTGCCCTTGCCATGGTTAGCTTCATGAACTTGTGATCTTGCTGTTGGTATGCTTAGTTTTTCATGCAATGCTTTGTGGTGAGTGGCATGAGCTCGCGAAGTTGCCTTCGTAAATCTGTTTATGCCATGCTCTGTTTTTCTGCTAAGTCTGAAACTGTTAATAAAACTTGCTATGTTTACATGGGTGCCATCATATCTTCTGTGCCTTTTTGGCTCATGATCAGTAAGGGACTTCTATTCTATGCATTTAGTAGAATCATGCCATGCTTTTGTTTTCTATGATAGTTCCCTGTAGCATGTTGTTTGCTTGCTCTAAACACTGCTTCCTGATGTTGTTTTTGACATGTTAGTATTTTCAGTAAGTCTGTGAAGCTGATATCTTTTGCACTTTTGCCATGCTTGTTTGAACCTGTTATAGTGTGATTTGGCCGTAGCTCAGTGTTCATGTTTTGTCAAGCATCTCGTGCACATCACTGACATATGCTTCGTTGCTATGTTGGAGCGCAGTAGCTTTGTTTCTTGTTGCATTCTAGATGGCATCGCGCTGTTAATCGCAGTTTTGGGCCATCCTTGTTTTGCTTGCCTTTTGCAAACCGTGGATCCATTTCCGGTGATCTTTATATCAATTTCGACTGAAATCATCTCATCTTTCCAGAGGCATACTTGGTTTGCCAAGTTGATGCCTTGATTTTTCTTTCTCTTCCGGAGCACGTTTATGCATTGCATATCATGACTTGCATATCATGCCATGTTTTGCATCATGTTGCTTGTGCATTGCACCGTGGTTGATTGTTGTTCCTTTGCTTGTGTTCTCGCCTTGGGTAGAGCCGGGAGACGAGTACATGACCGAGGAACCTATTGAGTATGCTTACGAGGATCAAGCTTTCGACAACTCTGAGAACATTGCAGGCAAGATGACCATACCCTCGAAATCACTTCTATCTTTGCTTTGCTAGTTGTTCGCTCTATCGCTATGCCGCGCTACCTACCGATTGCTATATCATGCCTCCCATATTGCCATGTCAGCCCCTAACCCACCTTTCCTAGAAAACATTTGGCTATGTTACCGCTTTTGCTCAGCCCCTCTTATAGCATTGCTAGTTGTAGGTGAAGATGAAGCTTGTTCCATGTTGGAACATGGATATTGTTGGGATATCATTATTATATCTTATTTACTTTAATGCATCTATATACTTGATAAAGGGTGGAAGGCTCGGCCTTATGCCTGGTGTTTTGTTCCACTCTTGCCGCCCTAGTTTCCATCATACCGGTGTTATATTCCTTGATTTTGCGTTCCTTATGCGGCTGGGTGTTATGGGAACCCCTTGACAGTTCACTTTGAATAAAACTCCTCCAGCAAGGCCCAATCTTGGTTTTAGCATTTGCTTACCTACCACCATATACCTTTCCCTTGGGTTCTGCAGACTCAAGGGTCATCTTTATTTTAAATCACCCCGGGCCAGTGCTCCTCTCAGTGTTGGTCTGAAACGGGCAGCCTACGGGGCCACCTCGGGGCAACTTGAGGGTTGGTTTTACTCGTAGCTTGACCTATCCGGTGTGCCCTGAGAACGAGATACGTGCGACTCCTATCGGGATTTGTCGGCACATTGGGAGGCTTTGCTGGTCTTGTTTTACCATTGTCGGAATGTCTTGTAACTGTGATTCTGAGACTGATCGGGTCTTTCCGGGAGAAGGAATATCCTTCGTTGACCGTGAGATCTTGTGATGGGCTAAGTTGGGACACCCGTGCAGGGTATAAACTTTTGAGAGCCGTGCCCGCGGTTATGTGGCAGATGGGAATTTGTTAATATCCGGTTGTAGAGAACTTGAGACTTAACTTAATTAAAATGAATCAACCACGTGTGTAGCCGCGATGGTCTCTTTCTGGTGGAGTCCGGGAAGAGAACACGGTCTTGTGTTATGCTTGAACATAAGTAGCTTCAGGATCACTTCTTGATCACTTATAGCTTCTCGACCGGGGATCGGGGATCTAGCATTTGGGGTTGTCTTTCTTTATTTTGGTTCCGTAGTCAGACCTTTGTTTGTACTTTCGATGATGTATGGATTATTTATGTTTTGTGTTAAGTGGCGATTGTAAGCCAACTCTTTATCCCTTTCTTATTCAGTACATGGGATGTGTAAAGATTACCACTCTTGCGACAAGCCTACCATGCGGGTATGCCTCTAAGTCACGCCCCGACACGTGGGAGATATAGCCGCATTGTGGGTGTTAAATGCCTGCCGGCGGCCCACGACATGGCTCTGCGAGCGGGCTGTACGGCCCATCTTCACCAACAAGCGCTCAAGACCCTCGTGAGGGGCCAAGCCTCGCGAGGCGGATGACACAAGACCTCCTCGGGAGCACCCTCACCAGGCTGGCTCACGAGGGGCGGGGAAACCAAGGCAAGACAAACCTGGTGAGGTCCCAGTGACGCGAGCCATGACGATCAAGATCAGGCAGGCGCCAGGCGGGCGCCAGCACGCACAATGTCCTTGCTTCCTCTTTGGTGCTAAGGAAGCAAGCGCAGGCGCGGAGTACCAAGGTGTCAACCAAAGGTTTCCACATCAGTGCAACGAGACCAAGACCAGTAGGACGGCAAGATGGAGGTCACCATGGAGCCCAAGGCGACGTCACCACCAGAGCCTTTTGCAGGTGAAGACTGCTTTTGCTAGGATAAGGTGTACTAGCTGTCCCCTTTCAAATTGGCCGTTGTTGGCTCCCTCCCCACTCAATATTTGGTGAGAGGACCAGGGCCTCTATAAATAGGATTAGCCACCACAGTAGGGGGGGGGGACTCATTCAGTTCATCCTCACACCCACCAAGCACAAGAACACCTCGCCTCAGGAGGCTGTTCTTCCCCTTGTACTGTTCATCCTTAGCCCAAGAGGCAATCCACCACCACCACACCAGAGTAGGGTATTACACTACAACGGTGGCCTGAACCAGTATAAATCTTATGTCCTTTGTGTGGCGAGTTTGTTGAGTTAGCCCTTGAGATTTTAGGGAAGCTAGGACGTGGATCGGTAGTGGGGGATCTTCGCGCGGACCCAGTATTCGAACATTGAGGGTTTTGCCAAAACCCGAGATCCGACATTTGGCGCTCCAGGTGGGGGTGCGCTGTAGCTTTCCTTCCGTCGATCTACGCTCCGCCGCCACCTCGCTTCGCCCTCATGGCCGATGTCTCGCTCCCAACTCCGACAACCGGTGCCGACGGCGGGGCCAGGGGGCTCCTAGCATTGGCCCCCTCCCTACGGTAGGTGCAGTGGCCGCCCAAGTTCAAGCCGGAGATGCCGCCGCGCTACGACGGCGCGGTGGACTCGTCGGATTTTGTGCTAGCGTATGAGGGGGCCGTCCTCAAGGCCGGGGGCGACGATAAGGTCATGGCCAACTGGCTTCCCATGGCCCTCACTGGCGCACCGCGCGCCTGGCTACTCAACCTCCCCGAATCCACAGTGGCATCTTGGGAGGAGCTGCGCGGCCTCGTCACTGCGCGCTACACGGTGCCGGCGCACCACGCGGTCGCGGCCCTCCTAGGCGGCTCGCAACCACCGCCTTCAGATCGTCATGTCAAGTCATTCCTTCGCCAGATCGGCGCCACTTCGAGGCGCTCGGGGGCCCCGCCGGGCTGGGTCGCTCCCGAGGCCAACCTCACCTTCGACGCAGGGGATCACCCCGCCTCTACCGTCGGCTCGGGCATGCTTCCCATGCTTTGCACGCCCACCATCTGCAACGTGGCTGTCACCAAGACCCTCATCGATGGCAGTGCCGGCCTCAACATCCTCTCCATGGAGGCCTTTGGCCTTTTGCACGTACCGCTCGAGTGGCTCCGCCTCAGCAAGTCCTTCTCAGGGGTTGGAGACGGCACCGCCCACTCCCTGGGACAGATCCGCCTCCCTGTCACCTTCGGCACGCGCGACAACTACCGCACTGAGCTGGTCGACTTCGACATCGCCCACATCAGCCTCCCTTACAACTCCATCCTCGGGTTCCCAGCCCTGGCCCAGTTCATGGAAACAACCCATCCGGCTTACAACCTCATGAAGATGCCGGGGAGCAAGGGTGTCCTCACCATCAAGGGGGACGCCAAGGAGGCCCTGGCGGCGCTCAAGCTTGCCCTCAAGACCGCCGCGGCAGCTCCGGGGCCAAGGAAGCCGCACCAACCAAGAAGAAACAGTTGTTCACCCAAGATAAGACAGAAACCAAGCAGGTGCCGGTTGATGAGGACGGGTCCTCGGGAGCCACCTTTACCATAGGTGCCAACCTTGACCCAAGCCAAGAGGAAGCGTTGGTGAAGTTCTTGCGTGCAAACAAGGAGATATTCGCATGGGAACCCAAGAAGCTGGTGGGGGTCCCGAGAGAGGTGATTCAGCATCACTTAAGGGTGTGCCCCAATGTATGCCTTGTGAAGCAGCGGGAGAGACGGCAGTCCACGGAGAAGCAGGCCTTCATCGTCCACGAAACCCGCAAGTTAGAGGCGGCAGGTGCCATTCGCGAGGTTCGGTACCCCGAATGGCTAGCGAACCCCGTCGTTGTGCCGAAGAAAGGCGGGAAGGAGTGAATGTGCGTTGACTTCACCAACCTCAACAAGGCCTGCCCCCAAGATCCGTTCCCACTCCCACGCATCGACCAGATCATCGACTCCACCATCGAGTGTGACCTGCTGTGCTTCCTGGATGCGTTCTTAGGGTATCACCAGATTAAGATGGCGGTGGAAGATGTAGAGAAGACAGCCTTCCTGACCCCGTGTGGGGTGTACTGCTACACTTGCATGCCTTTCGGACTGCGTAACACGGGCGCGACCTTTCAGCGGTCGATGCACATCGCCTTAGGGCGGAAGCTCGGGAGAAACGCGGAGGCCTACGTCGACGACATTGTGGTGAAGTCTCAGGAGGCGAGAACCTTGGTCCATGATCTGGAGGAGACTTTCGTGAGCCTACGCCAGGTGAACTTGCGGCTTAACCCAGAGAAGTGCGTGTTTGGTGTCCCTTCCGGCAAGCTGCTGGGTTTCCTCGTATCCCACAGAGGGATCAAGGCGAACCCAGAAAAGATCAAGGACATTGAAGACATGAGCCCACCGCAGACCCTCAAGGAAATGCAGAAGTTGGCTGGTCGAGTGACTGCATTGGGGCGCTTCATCTCCAAGCTAGGAAAGCGCGCCCTACCCTTCTTCAAGCTGATGAAGAAGAAGGGCCCATTCGAGTGGACCCCGGAGGCCGACCGAGCTTTTCAAGACCTCAAGAGATACCTAACCAGCCCTCTAGTGATGGTGGCACCACGACCTCTCGAGCCCCTAGTGCTTTATCTTGCCGCCACCCCGTACTCCGCCAGCGCAGCTCTGGTGGCGGTTCGGGAAGAGCACCAAGACAAAGGCGCGTCACACCGAGCTACGCCACCAGCCGAGATGACGCAAGACCAGGAAGACGCCACAAGAGCCTTAGCAGCATCAACAAAGGACCAAGCTCGGCAGGACGCCGCCGCCGAGGTCCCGACAAGCGATCAAGCTTTGGGGGGTCCACTACCTCAGGAGACGCCCCAACTTCCATAAGACACTAGCCTCACCAACGCGCCAGATCTCGTCGAGCACACGGTGTATTTCGTCAGCACAGTGTTGAGGGACACAAGGGCACGAATCCCATGCCTCAGAAGCTCTTACTCGCGCTCTTGGTGGCCTCGCATAAGTTGCATCACTACTTCCAAGGCCACCCAATCAAGGTCGTCTCATCCTACCCATTGGAGAGAGTGCTCAGGAGCCCCAACTCTGCTAGAAGGGTTGCTGAGTGGAACATCGAGTTGCAAGCATTCCAGTTGGAGTTCAGCACTACCAGGGTCATCAAGGGAGCCGCACTCATTGATTTCGTGGTAGAATAGACGGACGCCCCAGCGCTTGAAATAGGCGAAGATCAATCCCTCTCGCCGGGAAGTGAGGTGCCTGACGGCTGGGTCATGTATTTCGACGGTGCGTTCGCACACCAGGGCGCGTGGGCTGGAGCGGTGCTCATCTCACCCGCTCAGGACTAGCTCTACTACGCTGTGCAGCTCTGCTTTCAGCAGGGCGAGAAGGTCTCCAACAACATCGCAGAATACGAAGGCCTCATAGCTGGCCTCAGGCTGCGGCAGCTCTGGGGGTGAAGCGCCTCAACGTTAGGGGCGACTCGCAGCTCCTTGTCAACTTCTCCACCAAGGTATACGAGCCGAAGGACAAGCACATGGAAGCATACCTCGCGGAGGTGCGCAAGATGGAGAAACAATTCCTGGGCCTGGAGTTGCAGCACGTGCCCCGTGGCACCAACAAGGAAGCTGATGACATCGCCAAAAGGGCATCCAAGTGGCAGCCCCAAGAGCCTGGTGTCTTCATGGAGCGGCTTTTCAAGCCATCAGCAACACCACCGCTTTCAAGAACAACTCAGCCTCAGGAGGAACTCCCGCAGCCGCCTGCCATAGGAGCCCCAGCCTGTGGCCCGACCTCGGGAGCGCGCCTACTCTTGGCGCTCGAGCCCCAGGAGGGATGCTGGACCAAGGAATTCAAGGAATACCTGATGCAAGGGACGTTGCCGGAGAAGTAGGAGGATGCGGAGCGTGTGGCCCAATAGGCCATGGCATACTGCATCTAGGACGGTGAGTTATACAGGAAGTGACCAAAGGACGTTTCACTGCGTTGTATCTCCAGGGAACAGGGGAAAGAGATGATAGCCGACATACATGGCAGGGACTGCGGGCACCATTCGTCGTCACGAACCCTCGTCGGCAAGGCATTCCGCAGTGGATTCTACTGGCCTACGGTGCTCAACGATGCAGCTGAGCTGGTGAGGTCCTGCGAGGCCTGTCAATTCCATGCCAAGCAAATCCATCAGCCAACTCAGGGTCTCCAGACCATCCCACTCTCGTGGCCGTTTGCAGTCTGGGGACTGGACATCTTGGGCCCATTCCCTCGAGTGCCAGGGGCTACTGATACCTCTACGTTTCCATTGACAACTTCACCAAGTGGGCGGAGGTGGAAGCTGTCCGCACCATCCCAGTCGGCTCTGCGGTCAAGTTCATCAAGGGTCTCGTAAGCCGATTCGGGGTCCCCAACCGCATCATCACCGACAATGGCTCACAGTTCACCAATAATCTCTTCAAAATATATTGTGCTGACCTTGGAACACAGATCTTCTACGCTTCAGTGGTGTACCCCCAGAGCAATGGACAAGCCGAACGCGCCAACACGGAGGTCCTGAGGGGCCTCAAGACCAGGACCTTCAAGAAGAAGCTCGAAGCTTGTGGCAGGGGCTGGCACGATGAGCTCCAGTCCGTGCTGTGGTCAATCCGCACCACCGCCACCAAGCCAACGGGCGAGACCCTGTTCTTCCTCGTCTACAAAGCAGAAGCGGTCCTCCCTCACGAGGTCAAGCATCGCTCCGCACGGGTCCTGGCGTTTGATGAGACGCAGCAGGACGCCAGCGGGGGATGGACCTCGTGTTGGAGGAGGCTACCCCAAATGTGCCAAGCTAAGTTACCTCTACACAAAATAACGACACGACACAAAAACAACAAACATAGCATAATGATTGAGATCATAGTTCGATACATGCCCCTCCGGGGCCCATTCTGGATTCTTTTTGATGCAGGAAGGAAAGGAAGAACAAAATAAAAGCGGCGCCTGCCCCTACAGCGGTCCACGGGGGCAGACTCCTGGCGCCGTCCTGAGCTCAACCGGACCCCTCCTCATGCTTCACTGAGGCAAGGCGACGAGACGACCCGCTACCGCCTTCGAAGCGGTCACGGCGGCTGGTCGTAACCACCACTGCTGGAGCTGTCGTCGGGGGAAAAGCCGCCATAGCTGGACGAGACGCGGTCAGCACAAAGAGTGGGTTCGCCCTCATCCTCGTCATGACCGTCGCCAAGGCCGAGCACCTCCTCGCCATCGTTCACCTTGGGGCAGCACCCGGCGCGGCGACCATCTTCCCCAAACACCCTCACATGGAGGTTCTCATCACTGTCATACCTGAAATGGAGGGTGTACCGCCTGCCCAGGCCGCATGCGCGGGCGAACGTCTGCCAACCGTGGGCCAGAGCTATATTTCCCGCGGCAGAGACCTCGACCGGGACCCAAGAAGCCCTGCTGGAGCAACCGTCCGCCTGCAGCCAGAACCCGCCTGGACCAGAGGCTGGCAGCTCGTCGACAAAGAAATGCGGGAGCTGAAGCCAGTTGTCGGCCGGGTTCTCCGACCAGACGACGAACTCTGGCAGCACCTCCGCCGAGTGGAAGCGTGGCCGGAGAGGCCGCGCAACCACAACACGTCTCCCTTCATCGACAAGGCTGCCGCAACCGGAGCGACCCCTGCCACGCGTAGCAGCGCCACCACGAGAATGGGGGGGGGGGTGGGGGCGCGGCGGGGGTCGCGGTGTGCTTGTGGGGATGACCGCGTCCATGCTTGGGCGCCGGAGAGCCGGGCCCCTTGCGAGGGGCCTTCCCCTTCTCCGTGGCAGAGAACCTCCTCGAGTGCACCATTGGTGGCGGTGATGGAGCAAAGGGGGAGAAGCAAGCGGAATGGAAAGAGATGGGCGACGGGGGCTCTGCCCCCTCCCATTTATAGCAGGAGAAGGCCAAGCAGCGCCCCCATGATCACAGGTAATGATGGTTTTTCCTTGCATGTCGCAGGGACTAGTCAAGTCGGGCAGTTGCCAAGGCAGCGTGAGGAAGCGGAGACGCCCACGTCCAGTCAACAGCCACGCATCGACCAAGGCCGTAGGCTATTGTGGCCTGCGGCGCTCCACACTTGACCTTTGGCTTCGCCTCGAAGCCAAGCCCGAGCGCGGCTTGGGCCCGGGGGCTACTGTCGGCGTTCTGGGAACGGGGGTCCCCGGACTTGCCTACCTGCGGCCTATGGCGTGGCTCTGCGAGCGGTCCGTACGACCCATCTTCACCAACAAGCGCTCAAGACCCTCGCGAGGGGTCAAGCCTTGTGAGGCGGACGACACAAGATCTCCTCGGGAGCACCCTCACCAGGCTGGCTCGTGAGGGGCGGAGAGACCAAGGCAAGACAAATCTCGCGAGGTTCCAGTGACGTGAGCCATGACGATCAAGATCAGGCAGGCGCCAGGCGGGCGCCAGCACGCACAGTGTCCTTGTTTCCTCTTTGGTGCTAAGGAAGCAAGCGCAGGCGCGGAGTACCGAGGCGTCAAGCAAAGGTTTCCATATCAGTGCAACGAGACCAAGACCAGCAGGACGACAAGACGGAGGTCACCATGGAGCCCAAGGCGGCGTCACCACCAGAGCCTTTTGCAGGCAAAGACTGCTTTTGTCAGGATAAGTTGTACTAGCTATCCCCTTCAAATTGGCCGTTGTTGGCTCCCTCCCTGCTCAATATTTGGGGAGAGGACCAGGGCCTCTATAAATAGGATTAGCCACCACAGTAGGGGGGGACTCATTCAGTTCATCCTCACACCCACCAAGCACAAGAACACCTCGCCTCAGGAGGCTTTTCTTCCCCTTGTACTGTTGATCCTCAGCCCAAGAGATAAATCCACCGCCACCACAACAGTGGCCCGAACCAGTATAAATCTTGTGTCCTTTGTGTTGCGAGTTCGTCGAGTTAGCCCTTGAGATGTTAGGGAAGCTAGGACATGGATCAGTAGGGGGAGATCTTCGCACGCACCCCAGTGTTCGAACCTTGAGGGTTTTGCCGGAACCCGAGATCCGACAACTGCCCACAACTCTTTGTGTTCTACTCGTTCATATCATCTATGCATAGACCAGGCTCGAATGCCACTGTGGGGAACGTAGCATGCAATTTCAAAAACTTTCCTACTATCACGCAAGATCTATCTAGCAGATGCATAGCAATGAGAGGGGGAGAGTGTGTCCACATACCCTCGTAGACCGAAAGAGGAAGCGTTAGGTTAACGTGGTTGATGTAGTCGAACGTCTTCACAATCCAACCGATCAAGTACCAAACGTACGACACCTCTGAGTTCAGCACATGTTCAGCTTGATGAGGTCCCTCTAACTCTTGATCCAACAAAGTGTCGAGGGAGAGTTTCGTCTCACAGCGGCATGGTGACGGTGATGGTGATGTGATCCGCGCAGGGCTTCGCCTAAGCACTACGTGAATATGACCGGGGGAGTAAACCATGGAGGAAGACGCCACACACGACTTGGAACAATTGGTGTGTCTCCAAGGGGTGCCCTTCCCACGTATATAAAGGAGGAGGGGAGGAGGCCGGCCACCAGGGGCGCGCCAAGGAGAGGGGAGTCCTACTAGGACTCCAAGTCCTAGTAGGATTCAGCCCCTCTTTTCCTTCTCATGGAGGGGGAAAGGGGAAAGGGGCGCGCCAATTCGGACTCCCCATGGGAGGGGGCGCGACCACCCCTTGTGGGCTGCCTCCCCTCTCCCCTATGGCCCATGTAGGCCCTATATATCCTCAGGGGGTTCCGGTAACCCCTCGGTACTCCGATAAATATCTGAAATGTCAAAAAACCATTTCGGTGTCCGAATACCTTCGTCCAATATATCAATCTTTACATCTCGACCATTTCGAGAATCCTTGTCATGTCCGTGATCTCATTCAAGACTCCGAAGAAATTTCGGTCACCGAAACACATAACTCATAATACAAATCATCTTCGAATGTTAAGCGTGTGAACCCTACGGGTTCGAGAACTATGTAGACATGACCGAGACACATCTCCGGTCAATAACCAACAACGGAACCTGGATGCTCATATTGGTTCCTACATATTCTACGAAGATCTTTATTGGTCAAACCGCAATAACAACATACATCATTCCCATTGTCATCAGTATGTTACTTGCCCGAGATTCGATCGTTGGTATCTTCATACCTAGTTCAATCTCGTTACCAGCAAGTCTCTTTACTCGTTCCGTAATGCATCATCCTGCAACTAACTCATTAGTCACGTTGCTTGCAAGGCTTATCGTGATGTGCATTACCGAGAGGGCCCAGAGATACCTCTCCGATACTCGAAGTGACAAATCCTAATCTCGATCTATGCCAACCCAACAAACACCTTCAGAGACACCTATAGAGCATCTTTATAATCACCCAGTTACGTTGTGATGTTTAATAGCACACAAGGTGTTCCTATGGTATTCGGGAGTTGCATAATCTCATAGTCAAAGGAATATGTATAAGTCATGAAGAAAGCAATAGCAATAAAACTTAACGATCATTATGCTAAGCTAACAGATGGGTCTTGTCCATCACATCATTCTCCTAATGATGTGATCCCATTCATCAAATGACAACACATGTTTATGGTTAGGAAACTTAACCATCTTTGATTAACGAGCCTGTCAAGTAGAGGCATACTAGGGACACTTAATTTTGTTTATGTATTCACACATGTATCAAGTTTCCGGTTAATACAATTCTATCATGAATAATGAACATTTATCATGATATAAGGAAATATAAATAACAACTTTATTATTGCCTCTAGGGCATATTTCCTTCAAAACCTACCTCAGTTTTTATCATTTGGAAATCCTAGCAAATTAAAATCCCCACCAATAAGAATGGCATCTTTCGCCAGATTAACCAGTTCATGGAGAAAAAGGCCTTGAGCTCATCCTGGGCTGCTCCATACACGGCGACGTGGGTCCATGTGAAGTTGTCATCTTTGTTTCGAATATGGAGTTTAATATGAAACTCTCCATCTGAACTAGCAAGAACATCCATAGTCCCTATGTTAATGCCAAGTAAAATGCCCCCAGAACGACCTTAAGGTGGCTGTGAAATCCAATTATAGTCTATCCCGCCAGACAGGCGGTCAAGCAGACTTGCTGAGAAATCACATGTCCCTGTTTTAGATAAAGCCAAAAAGTCTAAATTGTACTCCCTATTACACTCCGCTATGAATAGATGTTTAGACAAGTCACCAAGACCTCTGCTATTAAAGAACATGCCACTCATGAGGAAACAATAGGAGATTTAGACAATTTCACCCTCTTAGAGGGGTTTATGACCTTTTTTTAAATGACCGGATTTGGATTTGAGACCGGAAGCTGTAAGCTCAATCAAGCTAAGCCCGGTTTCGTCCAAGCCCATATCCAAAACCTCCCCTACTACATGAGCGAGTAGCTGACCATCTGATGTGGCATGCAGCTCCTCCTCATCTAGATGTGAGATAAAAGATTTGCTAGAAACTCGTGGAGTAACCTTTAATCAGTCATATTCCAAATGTCTCAAAGCGTTAGTGAAAACAGAAATATCACATATTTTTTTAGGAACACACATGAGATTTGCATGTTGATTCATTAAGGAGGAGCTGATGAAAGTACAGAATTACAAGTTACAGGTAGTCACACTCCACCCAGCACCACCCAAAGTACAAGAGTCTACGTCTCAGTCTTGCCCACCAGCTGACCATTCCTAGCTCTAAGACTCCACGCATGTTTCCATGTCCTTCATTCAATCCTAATCTTGTCCACTATCACGGTCTCAAGCGAAGAAACCTTGTCAAAGATTCGACCGCTACTCCACTTAGAAACGATGGATGTAGTAGAACAGGATAAAAACGATTTGGGTGATGACGAAGTACTTTGATTGTCGAGGTTATGCATTACTTTACGCCGCATAGCCTTTACAAACGAGTCCTCATCAGTGACCGTCCTTCCATCGTCGTCCATGACATGGTGGCCACTGTGGCATGTGGGCGTCACACCCGATGAAGAATGTCACGCCAGAACCTCCACCGGAGGAGGAGTTGAGGGTGTAGTAGTAAGCACAACTCCAACGGGTAGACCCATTTCGTCTGCCCACGTCCATTTGGGTCGGTGCGGACAAAAACGCCGGCCCAACGCGTCGACCCATTCCCAAAATCCATCCGGCTGGCGTCCGCGTGGACCCATTTCAAGCCCAAAATTGCGCCTGAAATGTGTCGGCCGCGGTCCCACTTACCGGCCGCCCAACCACCACCCGTGTCTTATTAAATGCCAACACCTACCTCGAGCCCCACTTGGCAGTGTGTGGAAGGTCCATGAGCCCGTCCTTTTTAACGGAAGCGTGCGCCGGGGCCGGCTGATAACCCACAAGTATAGGGGATCGCCACAGTTTTCGATAAGTAAGAGTGTCGAACCCAACGAGGAGCTAAAGGTAGAACAAATATTCCCTCAAGTTCTATCGGCCACCGATACAAATCTACGCACGCTTGACGTTCGCTTTACCTAGAACAAGTATGAAACTAGAAGTACTTTGTAGGTGTTGTTGGATAGGTTTGCAAGATAATAAAGAGTACGTAAATGAAAAGTAGGGGCTGTTTAGATAAAGAAACAATAAAGTAAATATAGCGAGTGTCGAAAAGTGGTGGTAGGAGTTGTGAAATTGCCCCTAAGCAATTGACTACTTTACTAGACCGATAGCAAGTATTATGTGGGAGAGGCCACTTCTAGCATGTCATCCCTGACTTGGAATTCTATGCACTTATGATTGGAACTATTAGCAAGCATCCGCAACTACTAATAATCATTAAGGTAAAACCCAATCATAGCATTAAGATATATTGGTCCCCCTTCCATCCCATATGCATCAATTTCTAGGCTAGGTTGAAGCTTCTGTCACTCTTGCCCTCCAATACATAGTCCTATCAACATACAACTAACCCTAGGGTGTGATCCACACGCAGAATCATATGATGGGCACCAAAGGACAGCAACATAACCACAAGCAAATTAAATCAATCATAGCAATTCATCAATCACCGATAGGACAACGAAAATCTACTCCGACATCATAGGATGGCAACACATCATTGGATAATAATATGAAGCATAAAGCACCATGTTCAAGTAGAGGGTACAGCGGGTTGCGGGAGAGTGGACCGCTGTAGATAGAGGGGGGAAGGTGATGGAGATGCTGGTGAAGATGGCGGAGGTGTTGGTGTAGATCGCGGTGATGATGATGATGGCCACGGCAGCGTTCCGGCGCCACCGGAAGAGAAGGGGAGAGGGAGCCCCTTCGTCTTCTTCTTCCTTGACCTCCTCCCTAGATGGGAGAAGGGTTTCCCCTCTGGTCCTTGGCCTCCATGGCATGGGAGGGGCGAGAGCCCCTCCGAGATTGGATCTGTCTCTCTGTCTCTATCTGTTTCTGCGTTCTCAGATTCTTCCCTTTCACCGTTTCTTATATTCTCGGAGATCTGTAACTCCGATTGGGCTGAAATTTTGACACGATCTCTATCCAGAAATTATCTTTCTTGCCGCGAAAGAAGGGCATCAACCGCCTTACGGGGTGGCCACGAGGGCCAGGGGCGCGCCTGCCTCCCCAGGGCGCGCCCCCTACCTCGTGGGCCCCTCGAGCATCGTCTCACGTGGATTCTTCTTCCCAAAAATCATATATATTCCAAAAAAATCTCCGTCAGTTTTTATTCTGTTTGGACTCCGTTTGATATGGATATTCTGCGAAACAAAAAACATGCAACAAACAGGAACTGGCACTAGGCACTGGATCAATATGTTAGTCCCAAAAATAGTATAAAAAGTTGCCACACGTATATGAAAGTTGAATAATATTGGCATGGAACAATCAAAAATTATAGATATGACGGAGATGTATCAGCATCCCCAAGCTTAATTCCTTCTCGTCCTCGAGTAGGTAAATGATAAAAAAAAGATAATTTTTGATGTGGAATGCTACCTAGCATAATCTTGATCAGATATCTAATCATGGCATGAATATTAAGACACGAGTGATTCAAAACAATAGTCTATCCTTTAACATAAAAATAATAATACGTCAAGCATACCAACCAAGAAATTATGTCTTATTGAAATAACATAGCCAAAGAAAGCTCATCCCTACAAAATCATATAGTCTGGCTATGCTCCATCATCACCACACAAAATATTTACATCATGCACAACCCCGATGACAAGCCAAGCAATTGTTTCATACTTTTGACGTTCTCAAACCTTTTCAACTTTCATGCAATACATGAGCCTGAGCCATGGACATAGCACTATAGGTGGAATAGAATATGATGGTGGGGGTTATGTGGAGAAGACAAAAAAGGAGAAAGTCTCACATCAACTAGGCGTATCAATGGGCTATGGAGATGCCCATTAATAGATATCAATGTGAGGAGTAGGGATTGCCATGCAACAGATGCACTAAGAGCTTAAGTGTATGAAAGCTCAAACTGGAAACTAAGTGGGTGTGCATCCAACTTGCTTGCTCATGAGGACCTCGGGCGTTTGAGGAAGCCTGAGGGAGTCCTGGATTAGGGGGTGTCCGGATAGCCGGGCTATACCTTCGGCCGGACTCCTGGACTATGAAGGTACAAGATTGAAGACTTCGTCCCGTGTCCGGAAGGGACTTTCCTTGGCGTGGAAGGCAAGCTTGGCGATACGGATATGTAGATCTCCTACCATTGTAACCGACTCTGTGTAACCCTAGCCCTCTCCAGTGTCTATATAAACCGGAGGGTTTTAGTCCATAGGACGAACAACAATCATACCATAGGCTAGCTTCTAGGGTTTAGCCTCTCTGATCTCGTGGTAGATCTAGTCTTGTACTACCCATATCATCAATATTAATCAAGCAGGACGTAAGGTTTTACCTCCATCAAGAGGGCCCGAACCTGGGTAAAACATCATGTCCCCTGCCTCCTGTTACCATCCGGCCTAGACACACAGTTCGGGACCCCCTACCCAAGATCCGTTGGTTTTGACACCGACATTGGTGCTTTCATTGAGAGTTCCTCTGTGTCGTCACTTTTAGGCCTGATGGCTTCTTCGATCATCAACAGTGATGCGATCCAAGGTGAGACTTTTCTCCCTGGACAGATCTTTGTATTCGGCGGCTTTGCACTGCGGGCCAATTCACTTGGTCATCTGGAGCAGATCGAAAGCTACGCCCCTGGCCGTCAGGTCAGGCTTGGAAGTTTGAACTACACGACCGACATCCGCGGACACTTGATCTTCGACGGATTCGAGCCACAGCCGAGCGTGCCGCACTGTCACGATGGGCATGATCTAGCTCTGCCGCCGAACAGTGCCCTGGAGGCCGCACCTGTGTCCGCTCCAACCCCTAGCTCGGAGCCGATCACACCAATCGAGGATGGGTGGTTAGACACCGCCTCGGGAGCCGCAATCTCTATGGCGATCGAGCCGAACACCAGCCCTATTCTCTGCGAAGCCCATGACTCCAAGGAGCCGGACTCCTCTCCTGACTCCGAGCCCACCGCGCCCCTACCGATCAAACCCGATTGGGCACCGATCATGGAGTTCACCGCCGCAGACATCTTTCAGCACTCCCCCTTCGGTGATATTCTGAATTCACTAAAGTCTCTCTCTTTATCAGGAGAGCCCTGGCCGGACTATGGTCAGCAAGGTTGGGATGCGGACGATGAAGAAATTCAAAGCCCACCCACCACCCACTTCGTAGCCACTATCGATGATTTAACCGACATGCTCGACTTCGACTCCGAAGACATCGACGGTATGGACGCCGATACAGGAGATGATCAAGAACCAGCGCCTATAGGGCACTGGAAAGCCACCTCGTCGTATGATATATACATGGTGGACACCCCAAAAGAAGGCAATGACGACGGAACAGCGGAGGATGACCCCTCCAAGAAGCAGCCTAAGCGCCAGCGTCAGCGGCGCCGCTCTAAATCCTGCCAAAACAAAAACGGTGATTCCGACACGGGAGATAATAACACCCCGGACAGTGCCGAAGACAACCACCTCCAGCAAGATTCAACACAGGAGGATAGAGATGCCAGCCCTCATGAGAGAGCGGCAGACAGAGAGGTCGAGGACGATAATTATATGCCTCCCTCCGAAGACGAGGCAAGCCTCGACGATGACGAATTTGTCGTGCCGGAGGATCCCGTCGAACAAGAGCGTTTCAAACGCAGGCTTATGGCCACGGTGAGCAGCCTCAAGAAAAAACAGCAACAGCTTAGAGCTGATCAAGATTTGCTAGCCAACAGATGGACTAAAGTCCTTGCGGCCGAAGAATATGAACTTGAACGCCCCTCCAAGAGCTACCCAAAGCACGGGTTGCTACCCCAATTAGAGGAGAAAGCACCTAAACCTACATCACCAGCGCATGATGCGGCCGACCGGCCACCCCGTGGCTGCGACAGAGAGGCCTCTCGGCCCTCCACTCAAGCTGCACCCCGGCGCTGCTCAAAAAATACCGAGGCATGGGAAAATGCGCCAGACCTGCGAGATATATTGGAGGACAAGGCAAGGCAATCAAGATCGATCTACGGATCACGTGGGCGCCTCACGGCACGAGACGGTACTCGTCACGCCAGATACAGTAAATCCGGCCGGGCCGAACACAGTAGACAAAGCTCGTTTGAGCTGCGTCGTGATGTAGCCCAATATAGAGGCGCCACACACCCACTATGCTTCACAGATGAAGTAATGGATCATCAAATCTCTGAGGGTTTCAAACCCGTGAACATCGAATCATACGACGGCACAACAGATCCTACGGTATGAATCAAGGACTTTCTTCTTCATATCCACATGGCCCGCGGTGATGACCTACACGCCATCAAATACCTCCCACTCAAGCTTAAAGGACCAGCTCGACATTGGCTTAACAGCTTGCCAGCAAAATCAATTGGTTGTTGGGAGGACCTGGAAGCCGCATTCCTCGACAATTTCTAGGGCACTTATGTGCGACCACCAGACGCCGATGACCTAAGCCACATAATTTAGCAGCCAGAGGAATTGGCCAGACAATTCGGGACACGGTTCCTAGCCAAGAAAAATCAAATCGTCGACTGTACGGACGCAGAGGCCCTAGCAGCCTTCAAGCATAACATCCGCGACGAGTGGCTTGCACGACACCTAGGACAGGAAAAGCCGAAATCCATGGCAGCCCTCACGACACTTATGACCCGCTTTTGCACGGGAGAAGACAGCTGGCTAGCTCGCAGCAATAACATGACGAAGAGCCCTGATAATTCGGATACCAAGGACAGCAGTGGCAGGTCGCGTCGCAACAAGCAAAAGCGCCACATTAACGGCGACAATGCTGAGGATACGACAGTTAATGCCGGATTCAGAGGCTCTAAACCCGGTCAGCAGAAAAAGCCATTCAAAAGAAATACTCCGGGCCCGTCCAGTTTGGACCGAATACTCGACCGCTCATGCCAGATACATGGCACCCCCGAAAAACCAGCCAATCACACCAACAGAGATTGTTGGGTGTTCAAGCAGGCAGGCAAGTTAAATTCCGAAAGCAGAGACAAGGGGCTGCATAGCGATGACGAGGAGGAGCCCCGGCCGCCGAACAATAGTGGACAGAAAGGTTTTCCCCCACAAGTGCGGATGGTGAACATGATATACGCAACCCACATCCCCAAGAGGGAGCGGAAGCATGTGCTAAGGGACGTATACGCGATGGAGCCAGTCGCCCCAAAGTTCAACCCATGGTCTTCCTGCCCGATCACTTTTGATCGAAGGGACCACCCCACTAGCATCCGTCATGGCGGATTCGCCGCATTGGTTCTAGACCCAATTATTGACGGATTTCACCTCACTAGCGTCCTTATGGACGGCGGTAGCAGCCTGAACTTGCTTTACCAGGATACAGTGTGGAAAATGGGCATCGACCCCTCGAGGATTAAACCCACTAGAACGACCTTTAAAGGCGTCATACCTGGTGTAGAGGCCAACTGTACAGGCTCAGTTACACTTGAAGTGGTCTTCGAATCTCCGGATAATTTCCGAAGCGAGGTGTTAATCTTCGACATAGTCCCGTTCTGCAGTGGCTATCACACACTGCTCGGGCGAACCGCATTTGCCAAGTTCAATGCGGTGCCGCACTACGCATACCTCAAGCTCAAGATGCCAGGCCCTCGAGGAGTCATCATGGTCAATGGAAACACCGAACGCTCTCTTCGAATGGAGGAGCATACGGCGGCTATCGCAGCGGAAGTACAAAGGAGCATCTCAAGGCAATTCTCCAGTCCGGCCATTAAACGTCTGGACACCGTCAAGCGCACCCGGAGTAACCTACAACAAGACCGCCTGGCACGTTCCGAGCAAGAGTAGCAATGCGGCCCCAACCCCAGCCCTCGCAAACTTGCGAAACCAGTGTTGCGCGTACATAACTATGCTCTGGAAATACCATGGGCAAAAGGGGAGGGGCACAATCACGGCACGCCTGAAACACGGCTTAAACCACACTAGGGGCTGCCAACTTTTTCATTTTCTCTTACTTTCAGGACTCCACTCTTTGGAAGACCTGTCTGGCAGTACAATTGCCGCACAAACGATACAACAACCAGGGGAGAAGAAAGCTATGCCGCACTACGGAACTCTAAGGTGGTCTCTATAACGAGCAGTATACCTGTTTCGCATAACATTCCGCAGCTCGCCCCTGGAAAGGACATATTTGATAGTCCCATTTTTTGCTTATCGCACTATTTGTATCGTCCTGCTTTGATCACAGCCTTTTTTAAATAAACAATGCATAGCTTCCATCTATTATTGCATTACTTTTTTCACGAATATATGTTCATTAATGACATGTTGCACCCGTACACTTTGGTACGGCCAATACGCCAGGGGCTCAAGTACCCCACAATATGGCGTGAGAAGTCCGAACACTTTCACAAGTGCGGCACCCCGAACTTATAGCATTATATGCATCGGCTCCGAATCATGTCTTGGGTCAAATGTTGGGTTTGCCCGGCTCCTATGTTTTGGTACCGTACGTTTCGTTATATCGGCTAAGGTAGCACTAGGAGAACTACTGCAATTGTGCCCCAGTTGAGCTGGGCTAAGCACCTTAGTAGAGAAAGCTAAAACTGACGGTCATGATAAGGCGAGAGATGGTCGCTGTTCGAGAGGTTTTCGAGTCCCTAAAGACTTATGCCACTTAGAGCGAGGAGTCGGCTTTGTCCGGCCTAGGCGTGGATAGCGCCCCGAACTCGGTCTTCCGAACACTAGGGGCTTCACCAAAATTTAAAATTATAGAATTCTATGGCTAAGTGAGAGTGTTCAAGCATTATAGTCCGATTGCCTTGTTCGTTGTGTTGAGCGCCTCCCTCGAAGGACCCAAGAATTGGAAAAAGAGCGCTCATGTTTATCCCGAACACCCCAGCACTCGTGGCATGGGGGCAGAAGCCGACGACTCGCCATCTCTCAAATTTGATAAACGGCCGCACATAAGGTAATATTTTAAATTCAAAAGCGTTGCTTAGCGCATATGAACAAGTTTTCAGCGTACAGGATCACAAATGCGACTTTACTCAAAAATTACATCTTTGGAGCATTCATCCGCTATAAGGCGGGCACCATTCAGGACACCCTCATAATACACTTCCAGGATGCGATGCTCCTTGCCCGGCGGCGGCCCGTCCTTCACCAGCTTCTCCGCATCCATCTTGCCCCAGTGCACTTTAGCACGGGCAAGCGCCCTACGGGCACCTTCGATGCAGACGGAGCGCTTGATTACTTCAAGCCGTGGACAGGCATCCACCAGCCGCCTCACCAGCCCAAAGTAGCTCCCAGGCAGAGCCTCTCGAGGCCACAACCGAACTATGAGGCCCTTTATGGCCTGTTCGGCAACCTTGTGGAGCTCGGCCATTTGCTTCAGCTGGTCGCTCAAAGGCACCAGGTGTCCGGCCTCAGCATACTGAGGCCAGAACACCTTCTCTGTCGAGCTCCCCTCTTCGGCTCGGTAGTAGGCGGCGGCATCCGACGCACTGCGGGGCAAATCTGTGAATGCTCCTGGAGAGCTCCGGACTCGGGTAAGTAACAAGTAATTCACTTTCATGTGCCTGCTTTGCGTAATGAATGCCTTACCCGCCGCTATCTTCTTCATCGCTTCAATTTCTTTGAGGGCCTTCTGGGCTTCGGCCTTGGCAGACTTGGCACTTTTAAGGGCTGCCGCAAGCTTGGACGCTTGCGTCTTTGAGTTAAGCTCCAAACTCTCATGTTTTTTCACGAGATCCTGGAGCTCTTTCTGCACCTCCTCCACCCGCGCCTCCTGCTTCCCTCTCTCCGTGCGCTACGCGGCCGCTCTGTTTTCGTCCTCGGACAGCGCTTGCTTAAGGGTTGCCACCTCGGTCATGGCCCCTATAATAGCACGTTGATCCTGTCATTTTTTGCAACCACATCTTCTCTATATACTTGCGCAAGGTATTTCTTACCTTCCTTCTCCTCGAGCTGCTGCTTGGCTAGGCCGAGCTCTTGCTCGGACCGCTTGAGGTTCTGCTTCAGCGTATCCACCTCCGCAGTCAGTGCGGCGGAGGCCAGAAGCAAAGCCTGCATACGCATATTGACTTGATTATGTTAGACTCCTGAGAATGTTATTAGATCCTCTATTCGGCTTTTCTTTCCGAACGCTGAACAGAGCATCAGGGGCTACTGTCTATGCGTTAATTTTTTTACATATTCTTTGCTTACCTCAAAGCCTGTTAGAAGGCTAGCACAGGCTTCAGTCAGTCCGCTCTTGGCGGACTGAACCTTCTGGATCACCGCACTCATAATAGTGCGGTGCTCCTCATCGATGGAGGCATCGTTAAGTGTCTCCAGCAAATTGTCCGGTGCCTCTGGTTGGACGGAGGTCACCGGCTAGGTAGGCTTGCTCCTCTTGGAAGGAGGCTGCCTACCGGATTCCGGAACCGTTGAAGGTTCATGCGCGGTGTCCGGCTCAAGGCTGGACTTGGAGCCCTTGGGGGTTCTATCCCCTTTACGCCTGGAGTCCGGGAGGTTGCCTTGCGGCGCCTCCAGGACCACCTCCTCCTGGCTTGGAACCTGTTGGGACGCCAGCTCGGCGCCGTCCGTAGGGTGGGGGGAGGAAGCCGTCGGAAGCGAATTCACATCCGACGAATCCAGGGAGCCGCTCGACGACTCGTCGAGCCCGGCCTTGGGCGGACTGCACAATCATGTTCGACGTAAGGAAAAGTTGTGCAATGGGGGAATACTATGAATCACTCTGGTATCCGGATACTTACGGTCTTGCCAGGGGCTTGGCCCTGTGCGGCCACTCCTCTTCGCCGTCGTCGGTGTTGGTGGAGTAGTCCGGAGGAAGGGTTTTCCCCTTCTTGGACCCTTCGGCCTCCCTAGTTGGGGCGGCCTTCCTTTTCTTCTCTCCCCCCGCTGGAGGGGGAGAGGTCTCTTCTTCCTCCTCCTCGTCTTCACGGGAGGAGTGCGTCTTGGAGTCGTCGGATGATGAATCCGACACCCCCAGGCGTCGGGCACTCTTCCGAGTCCCCATGGCCTTCTTCTTGGCCTTCTTCTCCGGCACCACATAGGGTGCTGGAAGCAGTAGCTTCGCCAAGCGAGCGTCCGCTGGGCCTTCGGGCAAAGGAGCCGGACAGTTGATCTGTCCGGACGTCTCCTGCCAATCCTGTCAAAGGTAAGGGAGCTTAAGATCCCGCATGGAGTCAAACTATGAAAAACTAATACCCTGTAAAAGGTAAAAACAGCTTACCGCACGAGCGCGACGCTACGTGCTGAATCCACGATCCTCGGTAGCGGATGTGAGGGCCTCGGCGACCTTGAAAAGCACCTTCCAGGCATCTTCGTACATCGTGTCGAAGAGCCTGCTCAGAGTTCGGTGCTACGCCGGGTCGAATTCCCACAGGTTGAAAGCCCGTTGTTGACACGGGAGGATCCGGCGGATGAGCATAACCTGGACTACGTTGACAAGTTTGACCTTCTTGTCCACCAGGGTTTGGACGCATGTTTGGAGTCCGGTCAGCTCTCCTTCTTTACCCCAGGACAGGCCCGTCTCTTTCTAGGAGGTGAGCCGCGTAGGGGGTCCGGATCGGAACTCGGGGGCTGCGACCCATTCAGGGTCGCGCGGCTCGGTGATGTAAAACCACCCCGATTGCCACCCCTTTAGGGACTCCACGAACGAGCCCTCGGGCCATAGGACATTGGGCATCTTGCCCACCATGGCGCCTCCGCACTCCGCCTGGGTGCCATGCACCACCTTTGGCTTGACGTTGAAAGTCTTGAGCCATAGGCCAAAATGGGGGCGGATGCAGAACAAAGCCTCGCACACGACGATAAACGCCGAGATATTGAGGACAAAGTTCGGGGCCAGATCGTGGAAATCCAGGCCATAGTAGAACATGAGCCCCTGGAAAAATGGGTGGAGAGGGAAGCCCAGTCCGCGGAGGAAATGGGGGAGGAACACCACCCTCTCATGGGGCCTAGGGGTGGGGATGAGCTGCCCCTCTTCGGGAAGCCGGTGCGCAATGTCGTTAGACAAGTATCCGGCCTTCCTTAGTTTTTTGATGTGTCCCTCCATGACGGAGGAGACCATCCACTTGCCTCCCGCTCCGGACATGGCTGGAGAAGGTTGAGGTGGGGTGTGCGGACTTGGGCGCTGGAGCTCGAGTGCGCGGAAATGGATAGGCAAAGGAGGAAGAAGGCGTGGATGAAAAGGTGGATCCTTATCCCCTTATATGGGCGAACGCGACTATGCGCCCCCACCAGCCTGGTAAAACTCGCTTATCTCCCAAGCGCCGTAGTGAATGGCGCGGTTGGGTTACCCACACCCATATTGATGAGAATCTCGGAATAAGGGGACATGATCTCTGCTTTAATAAGACGTGCCAAGGAAACTGCCTCGCTAAACGCGCTGAGGTAGAACAATAAAACGATTCGAATAAAGACTTGGCCATGGTGTGATGTCACGCTACGGAATATGTCAGCAGATTAGATTTGTGTAAAAATTATTCTCTCTATGGCAATATGTGGAAACTTATTTTGCAGAGCCGGACACTACCTTTGTGTTCAAAATCTTCTATGAAGTACTTGGAGGAGGAACCCGCCTTGCAATGCCGAAGACAATCTGCGCACCGGACTCGTCGTCATTGAAGCCTGGTTCAGGGGCTACTGAGGGAGTCCTCGATTAGGGGGTGTCCGGATAGCCGGGCTATACCTTCGACCGGACACCTGGACTATGAAGATACAAGATTGAAGACTTCGTCCCGTGTTCGGAAGGGACTTTCCTTGGCGTGGAAAGCAAGCTTGGTGATACGGATATGTAGATCTCCTACCATTGTAACCGACTCTGTGTAACCCTAGCCCTCTCCGGTGTCTATATAAACTGGAGGGTTTTAGTCCGTAGGACGAACAACAATCATACCATAGGCTAGCTTCTAGGGTTTAGCCTCTCTGATCTCGTGGTAGATCTAGTCTTGTACTACCCATATCATCAATATTAATCAAGCATGACGTAGGGTTTTACCTCCATCAAGAGGGCCCGAACCTGGGTAAAACATCGTGTCCCCTGCCACCTGTTACCATCCGACCTAGACGCACAGTTCGGGGCCCCCTACCCGAGATCCGCCGGTTTTGACACCGACAAAGCCCATCATCGGAATATACAAGCCATGTTCTATAATGAAAATTCCCACTAGTATATGAAAGTGAAAGCATAGGATACTCTCTCTATGAAGAACATGGTGCTACTTTGAAGCACAAGTGTGGAAAAAGGATAGTAGCACTGCCCCTTCTCTCTTTTTCTCTCATTTTTTTGGTGGGCTTCTTTGGCCTCTTTTTTCATTCGGGCTTCTTTGGCCTCTTTTATTTTTTTTGTAAAGTCCGGAGTCTCATCCCGAATTATGGGGGAATCATATTCTCCATCATCCTTTCCTCACTGGGGCAATGCTCTAATAATGATGATCATCACACTTTTATTTACTTAGAACTCAACATTACAACTCGATATCTACAACAAAGATATGACTCTATATGAATGCCTCCGGCTGTGTACCGGGATGTGCAAAGATCTAGCGTAGCAATGACATCAAAAAAACAGACAAGCCATGAAAACATCATGCTAGCTATCTTATGATCATGCAAAGCAATATGACAATGAATGCTCAAGTCATGTATATGATGATGATGAAAGTTGCATGGCAATATATCTCGGAATGGCTATGGAAATGCCATGATAGGTAGGTATGGTGGCTGTTTTGAGGAAGGTATATGGTGGGTTTAAGGTACCGGCGAAAGTTGCGCGATACTAGAGAGGCTAGCAATGATGGAAGGGTGAGAGTGCGTATAATCCATGGACTCAACATTAGTCATAAAGAACTCACATACTTATTGCAAAAATCTATTAGTCATCAAAACAAAGTACTACGCGCATGCTCCTAGGGGGATAGATTGGTAGGAAAAGACCATTGCTCGTCCCCGACCGCCACTCATAAGGAAGACAATCAATAAACACCTCATGCTCCGACTTCGTTACATAACGGTTCACCATACGTGCATGCTATGGGACTTGCAAACCTTAACACAAGTATTTCTCAATTTCGCAATTACTCAACTAGCACGACTCTAATATCACAATCTTTATATCGCAAAACTATTGCAAGGAATCAAACATATCGTATTCAGCGATCTACAAGTTTATGTAGGACTTTATGACTAACCATGTGAATGACAAGTTGTTGTCATCTCTCTAAATAGATGTAAGTGAAGCAAGAGAGTTTAATTATTTCTACAAAAGATATGCCCACACTCTAATAAGTATAAGTGAAGCAAAAGAGCATTCTACAAATGGCGGTTGTCTATGTAAAGAGAAACAAGCAATCCAAGCTTCAAATGGTATAAGTGAAGCACATGAAGCATTCTATAAAGCCATACTCAAAAGATATAAGTGAAGTGCAAAGAGCATTCTATAAATCAACCAAGGCCTATCTCATACCAGCATGGTGCATAAAAGAAAAATGAAAACTAAACGCAAAAGACGCTCCGAGATTGCACATATCGCATGAACGAAACGAATCTGAAAACATACCGATATTTGTTGAAGAAAGAGGGGATGCCTCCCCAGCATCCCCAAGCTTAGACGCTTGAGTCTCCTTGAATATTTACTTGGGGTGCCTCAGGAATCCCCAAGCTTGAGCTCTGGCCTCTCTTCCTTCTTCTCACATCGAAACCTTCTCGATCATCGAACATTTCATCCACACAAAACTTCAACAGAAAACTCGGTAAGATCCGTTAGTATAATAAACCAATTCATATTTTGTTTTTGCATTGTGTCTACTGTAATATAACTTTTTCATGGCTTAATCCACTGATATAAATTGATAGTTTCATCAAAACAAGCAAACTATTCATCAAAAACAGAATCTGTCTAAAACAGAACAGTCTGTAGTAATCTGAACATTCACCATACTTCTGATACTTGAAAAATTCTACCAAAATTAGGATAAATAAACAATTTGTATAGGAAGACATTGCGAAAAGAATAAGAACCATTTGACGTTCCAGCTAAAAATGTAAAATCGCGCACTACAGCCAAAGTTTCTGTCCTGCACCGTACAAACCATCAAGCTAATGTAAACATCCTAAAGGCAAACCTTGGCACATTATTTTTATAATACAATGGAATTGTACAAGGGGATAATTATTTTTGTTGAAAGGTTTCTGTAATTAAGATTCACAAAGTTCCCATGGGCATGAACAAAGTTCAAGGACGTCCCCCACTTTCACAATGCTCGTCTCTCTCACTTTCACTTTTCTTTTAGAAAAAGTTTTGGGTTCCCCTCTTTATTTTTTTGTTTTTAAACTATATTAAAGCACTCAACAGAAATAAATGACTCTATAAAACTTTCGGGTTGTCTCCCTGGCAGCGCTTTCTTTAAAGCCATTAAGCTAGGCATATAGTGCTCAAGTAGTGAATCCACCCGGATCCCAAGGTATATCAAAGCCAATTTTAATTAGCAATGATTTGTAATTTAGTGGTGAGCACAAGGTAACATATATCATGTAATGACGAAGTCTAACTCTCTTCCTATGCATCAGCATATCATAAAAGAACAATTCATGCACACCTAGTAAAGGCCAATGCATAGTATAAACAGTTTCTTGCAATTTTATCATGTTGGAAACATAGAGAGGTGGAGATATAGTTCCTCTCTCATAATAATTACAAGTAGGAGCAGAAAGCACATGCATATTATCTATCAAAATCATCATGTGCAACGATAGAAGGCAACCCATCAATATAATCCTTAATAAGTGCAAACTTCTCCGATATAGTGTAATCGGGAGAAATAAAAATATAATAGGACGATCATGCATGGGTGCAATAGCAACAATTTCATGTTTAAAATAAGGAACTATAGCAAGTTCATCTCCATAAGCATCATTCATATTGGCATCTTGGCCACAAGCATAGCAAGCATTATCAAAAAGGGATATTTCAAGAAGAGAATCAATGGGATCATAACAGTCATCATAGCAATCATCCTTCGGTAAGCACGAAGGGGAATTAAACAGTGTATGAGTTGAAGAGTTACTCTCATTAGAAGGTGGGCACGGGTGATCAATCCGCTCTTCCTCCTTTTGTTCTTCGCTCTCCTCCTCATCTTTTTCATCCAATGAGCTCACAGTTTCATCAATTTCTTCTTCCATAGACTCCTGCGAAATATTAGTCTCTTCTTGTACAACGGAGTATTCCTCAATATATAGTTTAACATAGGCATTAGAAGCATAATTCTCATAACAATATTTATATATAGCAAAATTTTCAGATTTGTAAAGAGTAGCATCATACTTTTCAATCAAAGAATCAATTTCAAAAGCACCTTTAAAAGCAACAAATTCCTCAATTTGTTGAACAACATAGTAATTATAAACACCCTTAGCATATGAAGATAAGATTCCATTATCAATAAACTCACATTGATAGGGAAGGTGTTTCTTAGGGTTTTCAGAACAACAAGTAAAATCATATATTTCACATAAATTCTAAGCATAGCATTGCAAACGTTGAATTTGACCCCATAGTAGTTTCCCTTTTTCAGATATACGGTGTCGCACATAACAAACATGCTCATCTAAAGATTTGCCCTCAACTAAGCTAGTTGGGGTTTCAGCACGAGCACATAGGGATCGAAGATGATCCAAGTAATAAGCTTCAGCAATGTGATAGATTTTGAGTGGTTCTTCAACCATTGGTTCAGTAGGTACAACTAATTTTCTTGGTATTTTGCGTTTCCTAACCATAACTAAAGATAGAAAACAACTAAGAACAGCAAATAAAAATTACTTAGTGATAAAGCAAACAAGTACACACGAGAATATTCACCTCACGCTATTGCTCCGGCAACGGTGCCAGAAAAAGGTCTTGATAACCCACAAGTATAGGGGATCGCAACAGTTTTCGATAAGTAAGAGTGTCGAACCCAACGAGGAGCTAAAGGTAGAACAAATATTCCCTCAAGTTCTATCGACCACCGATACAACTCTACGCACGCTTGATGTTCGCTTTACCTAGAACAAGTATGAAACTAGAAGTACTTTGTAGGTGTTGTTGGATAGGTTTGCAAGATAATAAAGAGTACGTAAATAAAAAGTAGGGGCTGTTTAGATAAAGAAACAATAAAGTAAATATAGCGAGTGTCGAAAAGTGGTGGTAGGAGTTGCGAAATTTCCCCTAAGCAATTGACTACTTTACTAGACCGATAGCAAGTATTATGTGGGAGAGGCCACTGCTAGCATGTCATCCCTGACTTGGAATTCTATGCACTTATGATTTGAACTATTAGCAAGCATCTGCAACTACTAATGTTCATTAAGGTAAAACTTAACCATAGAATTAAGATATATTGGTCCCCCTTCAATCCCGTATGCATCAATTTCTATGCTAGGTTGAAGCTTCTGTCACTCTTGCCCTCCAATACATAGTCCTATCAACATACTACTAACCCTAGGGTGTGATCCACGCGCACAATCATATGATGGGCACCAAAGGATAGCAACATAACCACAAGCAAATTAAATCAATCATAGCAATTCATCAATCACCGATAGGACAATGAAAATCTACTCAGACATCATAGGATGGCAACACATCATTGGATAATAATATGAAGCATAAAGCACCATGTTCACGTAGAGGGTACAGCGGGTTGCGGGAGAGTGGACCGCTGTAGATAGATGGGGGAAGGTGATGGAGATGCTGGTGAAGATGGCGGAGGTGTTGGTGTAGATCGCGGTGATGACGATGATGGCCACGGCAGCGTTCCGGCGCCACCGAAAGAGAAGGGGAGAGGGGGGCCCCTTCGTCTTCTTATTCCTTGACCTCCTCCCTAGATGGGAGAAGGGTTTACCCTCTGGTCCTTGGCCTCCATGGCATGGGAGGGGCGAGAGCCCCTCCGAGATTGGATCTGTCTCTCTGTCTCTCTCTGTTTCTGCGTTCTCAGATTCTTCCCTTTCACCGTTTCTTATATTCCCGGAGATCCGTAACTCTGATTGGGATGAAATTTTGACACGATATCTATCCGGAAATTATCTTTCTTGCGGCGAAAGAAGGGAATCAACCACCTTATGGGGTGGCCACGAGGGTTAGGGGCGCGCCCCCTACCTCGTAGGCCCCTCGAGCATCGTCTCGCGTGGATTCTTCTTCCCAAAAATCATATATATTCCAAAAAATCTCCGTCAGTTTTTATTCCGTTTGGACTCCGTTTGATATGGATATTCTGCGAAAGAAAAAACATGCAACAAACAGGAACTGGCACTGGGCACTAGATCAATATGTTAGTCCCAAAAACAGTATAAAAAGTTGCGACAAGTATATGAAAGTTGAATAATATTGGCATGGAACAATCAAAAATTATAGATACAACAGAGACGTATCACCGGCCTCATCCACTTCCAACGCCCATCCACATCTGGCCACATCGTGCTCCCTTGCCAGCGACCAAGAACCCTAGCAAGCCCAAACCACCATGGGGTTTTTCGCTGACCCTGGTGCGAGCTCTTCCCGCGGCTCGCCGGCTCTTCCGCCGCCGCCTCCTAGACACGGCTCGCCACCGGAGCGGTAGCGTCTATACATACCAGTCCTCCAGGTGCGGTGGCACTGGCAGTACCGCCAGCCGCTGGAGTATCCGGACATCAACCTGCCTCACGACACTCCGCGGGCGCACACCGAGGAGGTTTGTCGGCGTCACAAGACCCTCACTCCGGAGCAGCGACAGATGCGTGCCTACGGCCAGACTCCCCCAACTGGGAGCGCTGGTTCGCGCTAGAGCACGACGAGGAGCACCGCCAGGGCGTCCACGTCGACCACGACGTCCCTTCGCAGCCGCCTGATGTTTTGCCGCACAAGCAGGACGAAGAGGAGGCGTACAAGGACACCCTCGAGCTAGCCCTGCAGCAGGTGCCGGAGGCGAGCATGCTCGAGGAGGAGGCCCAATGGGATGGGATGGACCACGCCCTCGCCTTGTCGGCGGTAGGGGACTCCGCCCATGCCCCGCTCTTTGACTCGCCTCCGCCGCCATCGCCGCTGCCCATCGTCAAGCCCAAGCCAGAGCCGGAGCCAACGCGGAAGCGCTCGCCGCCTCCACCCACTTGGCCGGAGGAGTCCTACACGTGGACCGACACGTACCGCGAGTGGGTGAGCATGCCTCCAGTCCACTACACCGCGACGCCGGCAGAGAAGGCGAACCACCTTGAGCGCTGGAAGGCGCACTGGCTCACCCAGGAGGCGGCCGACGGTGAGCGGCATATGCATTGGGACCAACTGCTGCGCCGCGACGCGGAGGCGCTGCAGCTTGAGGAGAAGGAGGAGGAGCGCGCCCGGCTAGCCGCAATGCCGGCGCCCCAGCAGACGCCGGAGGAGGCTGCCCTGGCAGCATACCAAGTGGCGCTTTGGGTGGGCTGGCCCTGCTCCCGTCTTTATCGACCTCACCGGCGCCGGCGACAACGCTAAGGTTAAGGGTAAGGCGGAGGACATCTAGGACAGCGTGCAGGCGACATACCTTTTTAAATATTTTTATTAATGTTTAATTATGTTTAAGTTGACTTTGGCCAGTGGTTGACCGGCCACTTTAATGTTTAATTATGTTTATTTCTGTGACCGTTTTTTTCTATGCCAGCAGATTTAGGTCCGTCTCCCGTTGGACGGTCAAGCCGACCCATATGAAAATGCGGACGCACACATTCGCATGGCCGACCCAAATAGACGAAAAGTGGACAAATCACGCTGTAAGATTGAATAGAACTATTGTTGATTGATTATTGCAGCCGCATACATCAGTATATATAAGAGATTTACAAGCCAACTAGACCTATTACAATACTACTAGGACTAGATAACTTGAGAGGCAAGTAATAGTCTAACATCCCCCCACAGTATCAACGGGGAGCTCGACAACATTGAGACTGGATCGAATATTACAAAATGATGTTGATGGTAGTCCCTTGGTAAAAATATCAGCAAATTGAGTCGTAGAAGGAACATGCAGCAGCCAAACTTGTCCAAGAGCCACCTTCTCGCGAACAAAATGGATATCGATCTCAATATGTTTAGTCCGGCAATGTTGAACAGGATTCCTGGACATGTAAACAACTGAGATGTTATCACAATAAACAATGGTAGCATGTGCAAGCGGTCGATGCAACTCTAAGAGCAACTGACGAAGCCAGGCCATATCATCCACAACATGTGCAACCGCACGATATTCAGCTTCAGCAGACGAGCGGGAGACGGTTACCTGCCTTTTTGAGGACCAAGAAATCAAATTGTCACCAAGAAAAACACAGAAACCGGATGTAGATCGTCGAGTGTTGGGACAACCAGCCCAGTCTGCATCAGAATACGCGGTGAGAGAGATAGGAGAAGAATTGTTTATGTGGAGACCATGGTCGAGAGTACCTTTGAGATACCTAAGGATGCGCTTGATATGATTATAGTGAGGTATGCAAGGATCATGCATATAGAGACAAGCTTATTGGACAGCAAAAGAAATTTCAGGACGAGTAATGGTAAGATACTGAAGGGCACCAGCAAGACTACGATAAAGAGTACGATCATTGAAAGGATCACCATTGGCAGAAATTTTGAAACTAGTGTCGACATGAGTATGGGAAGGATGACAGTCCAGCATACCAGCACGGTTGAGAAGATCTAGGATGTATTGACATTGGGAAAGAAACAGACCCAACGAATCACGAATCATTGCAATGCCTAAAAAATTATTAAGAAGACCAAGATCTGTCATAAAAAACTCAGAGCATAGATGAGTAATGATGTGGTCCAAAAAGGTTTGACAAGAAGCAGTGAGAATGATATCGTCAACGTAAAAAAGTAAGTATGCAATGTCAGAATTATGATGATAAACAAAGAGAGAAGCGTCAGAAAGAGAGGAAACAAAACCTATAGTTTGAATAAAGGAGGAGAAGCGTTGAAACCATGCACGTGGAGCTTGTTTGAGACCATAGAGATATTTTTGAAGAAGAAAAACATGCTTTGGATAAGAAGGGTCTTCAAAACTGAGAGGTTGCTGACAGTAGATGGTCTCCTGGAGAGAACCATGAAGGAAGGCATTTTTACGTCTAATTGGTGAATAGGCCAGGTGGAGGAGACAGCAAGGCTGAGAACAGTGCGTATGGTACTAGGCTTAACTACATGAGAGGAAGTTTCATCGTAATCAATGCCATGTTGTTGGGAATAGCTGCGACATACCCAACGTGCTTTGTAGCAAGAGAGAGGACCATCGGAGTGAAACTTCTGATGAAACACCCACTTATCGGAGACAATGTTGGTATTGGAAGGACAAGGAACAAGCTGCCAAGTATTATTTTCAGTAAGGGCTGAATATTCTTCTTGCATAGTTGCAGCCCAATTAGGATCAAGAAGCGCAGTTTTGTAAGATTTGGAAACTTGGGACAAGGACAGGGTGGCGTGAAGGTTAAGACGATCTAAGGGTTGACGAAAGCCTGATTTGGAATGAGTGCGCATAGAGTGGTCATTGACTGAGGGAATAGTGGGAACATGACGAATGGGAAGAGGAGCAACACGGATGTCCGGTGCAGCAGATGATGCGGACAATGGAGGGGATGGTGATGAATCAGTATGTGTGGGTGATGGTGTGGGACGGGATGGTGGCGCATCCGTATGTATGGGTGATGTGTAGCGACCAGACCTCAAACGGTCCAATCTCTGTGCTCAGGTGTCATCCCTGGATCAGTAATGCTCACACCACACAGTACTTGAAGGATTTATAACAGAGTAGCAATCACACACTTATTACATCGAGTGCCTCAAAAGAGAACTTATTATAATAAATATGGCTTAAGGCCATCTAATAACGATAACAGTGGAAGGCTTGGAAGATAAGTGAGTCCATCAACTCCAACGACATCACTGAGTATAGAACCACGACCTAAAGGCACCTTAATTGTCGTCTCAAAAGTCTGCAACATTAACGTTGCAGCCCGAAATGGGTCAGCACATGGAATATGCTAGCAATGTAACACATAGAGAGTAATGGAATGAAATAGACTATTCTATATGCATATATGGCTGGTGGAAAGCTCTATGGTTACAGTTCTGCGTAAAGCCAATTTTTCCCTACTGCAAAGGAATAAATTTTATTTAACTATCATGGTAGTTGTTAAACATTGAGAATGGTTGACAACATTCTCAATCCCAATTAAGCATCATCATTAAACAAAACCCAGCAAAATTAATTTTAGAGTAACATGTTGAGATTCACATGATAATCTAGGTACTAGATACTCAAGATGTCCATAACCGGGGACACGGCTAACCATGATTAGTTTATACACTCTGCAGAGGTTTGCGCACTTTTCCCCACAAGACTCGATCTCCTCCGTTGGATTTATCGCACTACATGGTGTTTGAGAAACGGATGACCGAGACATAGTCTTTCAGAAGCGCTAGCACCTTACGAACGAGTAGACCGTACCAACCTACATCATCTACATCTGCTACTCTACCACTATAAGAGTTCGCACGACTTAGTCAACTATGCTAGAGCCTTTCTCAAAAACCGGCCGGCGGCTACCTCGGCGGCGGCAGGCGGCTACCTCGGCGGCGGCGCTCCGGCGAGGCTCCAGCAGGGCGGCGGGTGGCGCGAGGCGGCGGGG
>NC_041388.1:152943390-152951529 GCF_002162155.2 Triticum dicoccoides
GCGCAGCGAGGCGTGCGGCGGCGGTGGCGGTGGTGTGGGGTTGCAGGGGGCGGCGCTTATAAAGGGGCGGGGGAGGTCGACTTGGGAGAGGGGTCGACCTCGGGAGGCATGTCCTCCCCGGACACGGCGGCGGCGGCGACCGGGACTCCGGTCCCGATCCGGCTGGAGGCGGCGGCGGCTGGCTGGGCCAGCCCGCTCGGCTGGGCCCTTGGCCCAGTCGGGCGCGAGGTTTTTTTTAAACAATTTCGCTGCATCTAAAAAAAATTCTAGAAAAATAAATAAAAACCTAAAAATGCCAAAACAAATTTTCTCTGTCTAAATAAAATATTTAGAACAGGATGAACATTTTTTTGGCTCTAAATGCAATTTTTGAAAACGTGCAATTTTTCCTAAATTCAAATAAAACCACGAAAAACTCCAGAATAAAACCCTATTTGATTTTTTATTAAATCCTCAATATTTCTTTATTTTTGGGAAAGTCATTTTATTCCCTCTCTCATATTTAGATAATAGAAACAATTGAAGGTAAAATAAATAAAATCAAATGATCCTATTTTCAAAATTTGAGAAAACTCAAATATGAAAATAACGAAATCCCCAACTCTCTCCGAGGGTCCTTGAGTTGCGTAAAATTTCTAGGATCAACCAAAATGCAATTAAAATATGCTATGCAATGATGATCTAGTGTATAACATTCCAAATTGAAAATTTGGGATGTTACAAACCTACCCCCCTTAAGATGAATCTCGCCCTCGAGATTCGGGTTGGCTAGAAAATAGGTGAGGGTGGTCCTTCAGCAATTCTTCCTCTCGCTCCCAGGTGGCTTCATCCTCCATGTGGTGGCTCCACTGAATTTTGCAAAACTTGATAACCTTGCTGCGGGTGACTCGACTGGCATACTCTAGAATCTTAACTGGTTTCTCCTCATAGGTCAAATCACTGTCCAACTGAATTGCTTCCAGCGGCACCGTATCTCTCAGCGGTATATCAGCCATTTCTGCGTGGCACTTTTTCAACTGGGAAACGTGGAATAAGTCGTGAACTCCTGACAATCCTTCGGGCAACTCCAACTTATAGGCTACTTCTCCCATACGCTCCAAAACTTTGTATGGGCCTACAAAACGTGGTGCTAATTTTCCCTTAACTCCAAAGCGCTTAACTCCTCGAAGTGGTGATACTCGAAGATAAACTCGGTCTCCGACTTCGTAAACTGTCTCCTTGCATTTTGAATCTGCGTAGTTCTTCTGCCTGGACTGAGCTACCTTGAGCCTATCACAAATCAATTTCACTTTCTGTTCAGACTCCTTAATCAGTTCTAGTCCAAACAACTGACGGTCTCCAACTTCATCCCACGACAATGGGGTCCTGCACCTCCTTCCGTACAAGGCTTCGAAAGGGGTCATCTTCAAACTGGATTGATAACTGTTGTTGTAAGAGAACTCTGCATATGGCAAATTCTCGTCCCAACTAGATCCATAATCTAGCGCACAAGCTCTTAACATATCCTCCAAAATCTGATTGACTCTCTCGGTCTGTCCATCTGTCTGCGGATGGAAAGCTGTACTAAACTCCAGTCTGGTACCCAAAGTTTCATGCAACTGATTCCAGAACTTTGAGGTGAATTGGGTTCCTCTATCTGATACAATGCTCCTTGGAACTCCATGCAGACATACGATTCTGGTCATGTATATCCTTGCCAACTTTGCACTGGTATAGGTAGTCTTGACTGGAATGAAATGAGCTACCTTTGTCAAACGATCGACTACAACCCAAATCGAGTCATAGCCTGAACGAGTTCTGGGAAATCCGGTGATAAAATCCATGCCTAACTTATCCCACTTCCATTTGGGTATCGGCAATGGCTGTAGCAATCCTGCTGGCTTCTGATGCTCTGCCTTTACTCTCTGGCATACATCACAAACTGCTACATATTCCGCAATATCCTTCTTCATTCCGGTCCACCAGAAAGTATCCTTCAAATCCAAATACATCTTGGTATTTCCTGGGTGAATCGAATATGGTGAATTATGGGCCTCTTGCAGAATTAACTTCCTGATCTCCGAATCATTAGGCACATAAACACGGTCTTCAAACCATAAGGTATCGTGCTCATCCTCATGAAATCCCTTAGCTTTTCCTTTGCTCATTTTTTCCTTAATAGAAGCGATCTCTTTGTCAGTCCTTTGAGCTCCTCTAATCTTATCCATCAAAGTAGACTAAATCTCCAATGCTGCTACATAGCCTCTCAGAACTATCTCCAAACATAGATCACGAAGATTCTCGGCTAACTCCCTTGGTAAATCTCCCGTCATTAAGGTGTTGACATGACTTTTACGGCTCAACGCATCAGCTACTACGTTAGCTTTTCCGGGGTGATAATGCAATCTCATATCATAATCCTTGATGAGCTCCAACCATCTCCTTTGCCTGAGGTTCAAATCCTTCTCCGTGAAAATATACTTCAAACTCTTGTGATCCGTGTACACCTCACAATGGTTTCCAATGAGAAAATGTCTCCAGATTTTCAATGCATGCACTACGGCTGCTAACTCCAAATCATGCGTAGCATAATTCAACTCATGAGGCTTGAGCTGTCGTGAGGCACATGAAACAACTCTTCCTTCCAGCATAAGCACTGCTCCAAGTCCTCGACGTGAAGCGTCGCAATACACCTCATAATCCTTGGTCTGATTTGGCAAAATCAACACAGGTGATGTAACCAAACGTTTCTTCAACTCCTGGAAACCGGCCTCACATTCCTCAGTCCATATGAACTTGGTATCCTTTTTCAACAACTCCGTCATAGGCTTTGCAATTTTTGAGAAATTCTCAATGAATCTCCGGTAGTATCCTGCGAGTCCAAGAAAACTCCGGATCTCTCCAACTATTGTTGGGGCTTCCCAATTGGTCACGGTATCAACTTTAGTGGGATCTACTGCTATACCTTCTCCCAATATAACGTGTCCGAGAAATCCAACTTCCTTCAACCAAAACCCACATTTGCTAAACTTGGCATATAATTGATGTTCTCTGAGCTTTCCAAGAACCAAACGCAAATGCTCCTTATGCTCTTCTTCATTCTTCGAGTAAACCAGGATATCATCAATGAACACTACGACGAACTTATCCAGAAACTCCATGAACACCTTGTTCATCATGTTCATAAAATATGCAGGTGCGTTAGTCAGACCAAATGACATAACAATATACTCGTACAGCCCATACTTGGTAGTAAAAGCCGTCTTAGGTATATCCTGTTCTCGAATCTTCAACTGGTTGTATCCTGATCGCAGATTGATCTTGGAAAATACCTTAGCTCCTTGCAATCGATCAAACAGATCATTGATCATCGGTAGTCGGTACTTGTTCTTGATGGTTACTTCATTCAATCCTCGATAATCAACAACCATCCTTAACGATCCATCCTTCTTCTCCACTAGAAGTACTGGCGATCCCCAAGGTGAAGAACTTGGGCGAATATATCCTTTATCCAGTAACTCCTTAATCTACTTCTTAATCTCCACCAAATCCTTTGCGGGCATCCTATATGGTCTCTTTGATATTGGCCCTGTGCCTGGCAAAAGCTCAATCAAAAACTCAATATCTCTATCCGGTGGCATGCCTGGCAATTCCTCTGGAAATACATCCGGAAAATCCTTCACCACTGGTACTTCCACCTGCACAACTCTTGTTAAACAATTTACTTGAGTCTTCTTTGGCACATGCCGGGATACATATTTAATCCTTCTTCCTTCTGGGGTGGTAAGCATAATTAACTTACTGGCACATTCAATATTCCCTTCGTACTTTGATAACCAATCCATGCCTAATATCACATCCAATCCATGAGATTCCAACACTATTAGGTCTGAGGGAAATATGTAGTTACCAATCCTTAATGGTAACTGATCACACCATAGACTAGCCATATACTCTGCTCCAGGCGAGGTTACTAACATGGGTGATCTAAGGGCTTGGGTTGGTAGTTTATACTTATCTACAAATCCCCTTGATATGTAAGAATGCGATGCACCAGTATCAAAAAGAATGAGCGCGGTAAATGACTTAACCAAAAACTTACCAATTACTGCATCCGGCTACTCTTCAACCTCCTCCACGTTAACGTGGTTCACCTGTCCCCTGTTGAAAGGGTTCAGCTTCTTCCCAGAGCTTCCATTGCCATTTCCATTCTGGGATTCAGGACATTCATTGGCATAATGTCCGGTCTTCTGGCACTTAAAGCAAGTGACTTGGCTCAGATCTTTCTTGGCTGGGTTGATGGGTTGGTGCGGTTCTGGCCGTTGCTTCCTCCATTCCCATTACCATTCTTGGTTCCATTGTGGTTGTGCGAGCTACCTCCTCCATGGGTATGCTGAAAATGTCCCCCCGGTCTAGGGGTAAAACGTGGCTTCAGCTGAGCTCCTGAATTGTACTTTCCTTGCCCATACTTCCTCTTGCGATTCTCAATCTACTGCTGCTTCCCTTCAACCATGAGAGCACGATCTACCAACTCCTGGTAGTTGTTGAAGGTTGCTACCATCAACTGCATGCTCAACTCATCATTCAGTCCTTCCAGAAACTTCTCCTGCTTAGCTGCATCTGTAGCAACGTCATCTGGGGCATAACGTGATAACTTACTAAAGTCCTCCACATACTGGCCAACTGTCTGTCCTCCTTGGCGCAAGTTGCGAAACTCTCGCTTCTTCATGGCCATAGCTCCTGCTGAAACATGGGCAGTACGAAAAGCCTGCTGAAACTGGTCCCACGTGACAGTGTCGACAGGGAAAGTGGCTGTGAAATTCTCCCACCATGATGCCGCGGGTCCTTCCAGCTGATGTGCGGCAAACTTCACCTTTTCCGCATCTGTGCATCCTGCTGTGGTCAACGCCCTTGCTGTCTTATAGAGCCAATCATCTACTACTATCGGCTCGGTGCTACTGGAAAACACCGGCAGATTCAGCCTAAGAAAACGGGCTAAGTGATCAACAGGTGGTGGTGGTGGTGGGTTGTTGTTGTTGTTGTTCCCATGATTCTGATTCTGGACTAGCAACTGCATCAATGTGTTCTGCTGCTGGATCAACTGGGTGAGCTCCGATGGGAAGGTAAATCTGGGGTCACGTCTCGGAGGCTTCTGAGGGTTTAGAAAAGATGAGATTTAAGAATAGAGGGGGGTTTAAAGAGAAAACACTACCCATATGCACATGAGGCAAAAGCAAACAATTCACTTCATTCAATCAATCAAACAAGGGCATACAATCGACCTAACTATCACAAAAGTGCTCGGACTACTATATTTACATGGTGGACTACTACTACTGTTGTGGTGGTCTATTAGAAATATTCTTCGGTTGCAGACTCCATGATATCTGCTCCAGCTTCATCAACATAGTCATCATCGCTATCATATGGATCTGAGTCGGTATCGTCGATGATGATGTAGTCTTACGGGCGAATCTCCTTGGGTTCTTCGTCTTCTTCTACTGGGGTAGGGTCTCCCATGAATATTCCAATCTTCTTGATCAGATCGTCATTCTTCTCCACTAATACTTCGATTTCCTCTTCATAATCTTCACGTGTAGCCTTGAGTTCTTCCTCTAGTTCCTTGATTCTTGTCCTCGCCTTCTTCAGATCTATCATGTCGGTGCACATCTAGTTCTCTTGACGTCGAATGTGTTGGTTTAACTCCTGGATAAAAGCTGCAACTGATCTATCCTTCCTGGTGCTGATCATCTCCCAGTGCTCATCTCTGTGCCCACAAATCTGGTAGATAGTATCCTTGAGATCATTGCGGTAAACTTCTCCAATGCGTCCCATGGCGATGTGAGCTGCCATGCTCTTTCCGAGACTCCAAGTTGGTGCGTCACAAGAAAACTCTATGTGCTCAGTGACTGGCATGGATGTCCTTCCTGGAACTTGAACTTGAATCATCCAGCGCTCTTCTTCAGGTAAAGTGGCGTTGTAAGTCCCGGTGAAGCTTGGTACTCCTATGTTCAGGTATCTAGTGACTTCATTCAAGTGACGTCCAAAGGGTGTATCTTCATCTGGTTGCGTGAACTTGTTCCTTGCATTCGCCATCCTAAAAGAGTAGAAAAGATGAGAAGTCAGAATGAGAAGAGAGTGAGTAGTGATCTAGGTCTTTAGCTTAGTGGTCGTGTCCTACAGTCAGCGTGTGCTCTGATACCATCTTGTAGCGACCAGACCTCAAACGGTCTAATCTCTGTTCTCAGGTGTCATCCCTGGATCAGTAATGCTGACACCACACAGTACTTGAAGGATTTATAACAGAGTAGCAATCACACACTTATTACATAGAGTGCCTCAAAAGAGAACTTATTACAATAAATATGGCTTAAGGCCATCTAATAACGATAACAGTGGAAGGCTTGGAAGATAAGTGAGTCCATCAACTCCAACGGCATCACTGAGTATAGAACCACGACCTAAAGGCACCTTAATCATCGTCTGAAAAGTCTGCAACATTAACATTGCAGCCCGAAACGGGTCAACACATGGAATATGCTGGCAATGTAACACATAGAGAGTAATGGAATGAAATAGACTATTCTATATGCATATATGGCTGGTGGAAAGCTCTATGGTTACAGTTTTGTGTAAAGCCAATTTTTCCCTACTGCAAAGGAATAAATTTTATTTAACTATCATGGTAGTTGTTAAACATTGAGAATGGTTGACAACATTCTCAATCCCAATTAAGCATCATCGTTAAACAAAACCCAGCAAAATTAATTTTAGAGTAACATGTTGAGATTCACATGATAATCCAGGTACTAGATACTCAAGATGTCCATAACCGGGGACACGACTAACCATGATTAGTTTATACACTCTACAGAGGTTTGCACACTTTTCCCCACAAGACTCGATCTCCTCCGTTGGATTTCTCGCACTACATGGTGTTTGAGAAACGGATGACCGAGACATAGTCTTTCAGAAGCGCTATCACCTTACGAATGGGTAGACCGTACCAACCTACATCGCCTACATCTTCTAGTCTACCACTTTAAGAGTTTGCACGACTTAGTCAACTATGCTAGAGCCAATAGTAGCTTGTGGCTGCACACGGAAGTTTCTAGCATGAATAATCTCATGATCCCTTTGAGCCTGGGTGGCGGTCCAAAAGAAAACAGGCAATCACTGGAATACCCAGGTGCCTCAATCCACCCAGATGTGTATTTAAGTTGCCACCTTAGACAAACCATTAATTTAACAATCTCACATCTGTCATGTATTTCACTCACCCAATCCACGTCTATTAGCATAGCATGGCATAATAAGCAAACGTAGAAGTAACTCCCAAAGGTTTGATAATAAACATGTAATAGGTTCTACCTCAACTACTTCCCAAACCCACAATTTAATTAGATCCTAATCATGCAGTGTGTGAGGATTGATCTAATGCAATAAAACTGGGTAGTAGGAGGTATGGTCAAAGTGTTACTTGCCTTGCTGATGATCCGCAAAACCTAGCGATTCAAAGTAGCAAGCGGCGCACTTCGGGTACTCTATCGCAAACAAACAAGCATACAATAAGTACTCAACTAATGCACAGGTAAAACTCGAATAAGAGATCTAACCAGAAAGTTCAACTTAAGAACTCCGGTTGGCAAAAAGAATCAAAACGGACGAAGCAACGAAAGACAAATGGCAAAAGAAACAAGCTTCGTTTACTATTCTGAATCTAGGGCAATTTTTACAGTGGCAAAACTTATTTAAGTTGGTTAAACGGAAAGATGGTTTCGAGACGAAACTCCAGGCGCTTGAATCGCCTGATTCCGATAAATGAGCGAAAAGTTAAACTAAAACGAACATCGGATCAGAGATCGCAGTCAGAAAAACCGCGGATTTAATCCGAGAAAAAGAAAAACGACAAACAGGTTAACGAACAAACGTTCGTTAACAGGAACTAAACGAAAAACGCGTTCATTAAAATGAACGGACGAGCGGGCGTTCGCTAAATAAATAAACCGGAGAAAAACCGATCTATTAAAAAAACGAAAACTAGGGTTTTCGAAAAAACTGAAACGACCTTTTCTCAAAAACCGGCCTGCGGCTACCTCGGCGGCGGCGCTCCGGCGAGGGTCCAGCAGGGCGGCGGGTGGCGCGAGGCGGCGGGGCGGC